>NW_027071805.1:1780336-1892043 GCF_002906115.3 Quercus suber | reverse complement strand
TAACTTTTGTTTTTCCTTATTAATTAAGTAGAATGAGAGGAATCGATAAATTTTATTACAAGTGCAAACTTTAAGTTCACTTCAAAAGTATTACTTTCTAGCTTCTACTCTAAGAGACTAAAACATCTTAGGTAATTATAAAGCCAATGGTACATTTTTAAATTTTAACCATAGTTTATAGAATAGTTTATATTACACGCAGTTTCAAAAATAACTTGATCGAAAATAGCGTAATTAAGTCATAGTTTTAGTATTTTTTTAATGATTGATTGCGTAAATGTATTGTGTAACATTCCATGTGTTATAGTTTTTTTTTTTGGTTGTGTTTGGCTTATCTCTAATATCATTCACTAACTATATAAAAAAATAGTAGCGTACCGTGAAAATGAAGTTGTAGCCACGCTTAAGAACTTCTACGAGAAACTGAGTTCTTCTCCACATCATCTTGATGAAATCCTCGGACATGTAAACTTTTTCTCCCCCAAAATCCAAACCGTCCGTTTTCAACATGTAGCAGTTCAACCGTCGAAACAGGCAGCGATCGTAGGCCGTCTGATCCATTGCCACGATCAAAAGGTTGTCAAGCAGTGGCCTAGTGTTCTCCCCTAGCCAAAAGCTCTCAAGAAAAAGGTCAAGCATGGTGGTGTCAGCTTGGATGTCTTGGTCAGCATAGGCCTTGTTTATTATAGTGATAATGACCGTTTTGTCTGCCATTGAAGCTTTGGATAAAGCTTCATCGAGGTCATCTTGAGGGACATGAATGTTGGACTGTAAGAATTAAAAGATTTTTGAGGCTTTTGTACAAAATCAAGACAACCCATATGCATGTTTGTGAAATCAATGAAGGAATAAGCTTTGAAAGTTGAAACTTACCGTGTTTGATAGTGCAGAAAGAGACTCCTTTTGGAACACACTGAATGAATTTGTGATGGAGGAGGACCAAATACAGAGATAAAAGAACCCAAAAAGGAAGAATAAGAGTAGAGCAGGGTTTCCAATTGAGTGCTTTACATAATCCATGCGTGTGTTTTGGTGCTTTTGGATCATCGAGATGTCTCACTTCTTGAAAAAAAATTGATAGCTAGCTTTGTATGTATGTAATTGAAAGTTTTGGAAGGGAATTTAGATGAGGAGGAAGAGAGGGATAGAAAGGTCATGCAATCTGCTTGAGGTCGAGAAACATTAATTTAATTTCCTGTGGTTGAAAATGTTGCCGACGAAATTGAAACTAAGTAGCTAGAAAGTTCGTACTTTGCTACCTACACGTCTATTCTTATAGTCTTATATCAAAACTGCAAAAATCAAACCTTATATATTAATTCCAGTCACTTTTTTTTTTTTGAGAATCAATTCCAGTCACTTTAGGATATTGTACTTGCCGTAGTTTGGGCATTATGAGTGTTATCTATTCTATTTTATTATTTTATAATATTTTTAATATCTCAACTTTTATTTTACCGTACAACATATTAAAATAATATATTTATATAATAAAATAATATGTTTTAACATAAATAAAAGTAAGCACGAAGAGAGATTGAGATGTGAAAGAGAGTTGAAGAAAAGAGGATTGAATAAAAAAAATATTACTTACTTTTACAATTGTGCTATAGTATTATCACAAATTTGTGATAATACTGTAGCACAATTCTACTTTTTTTAAGATACGAGACATATATAAAACTTGATGTTGGCTTTTTTTTGCTTTGAATTGTAAATTCCTCATATTATACCATTTACCTTAGGTCACTGTGGATGCTCTTATAATTTCATTTTATTGGCCAAATTCTTAGGTACTGCATGGATATTCCACCCCACCAAATATGGGAATTACTTGTGTTAGAGAAATATATAAATTTTTATGAATTTTACAATATAAATATGGACCTATATGTGCATAATGATAAATAAGTAAATAACACTAAAATATGTACATATGGAATTTTAAATCATACATAGACATTACTAATATAAGCTTAATTAGCATAATTGTAGATGGTGCAGAGAATTTCAACAAATTGGTAAAACTAAGAGACATTAATATAAAACCACCAAAAACCGTACACTAAACAGAACAAAATTATGTGAGAATTTTATTTTAACTTTTAACTTTTAACTTTCAATTTATAATTTACTTTTTTTTTTAATAAAAGAAAACTTTTATTTTACAATATTGGTGTTAGAAATCGAATTGAATCATCAATGATTTATATTACAAATGACTTATATTAGATTCCGTGTAGTAATTTACATGTGACACAAGTCATGTTCTAGAATTGTGGTTGTAGAGACTTGTTGTACCAGTCCCTTGATATAAATGAAAGTATCAATACGTTAGAAAGTCTTACAACACCGACAGGAGTATCACAGTGCATACTGTTAGGACAAGACACGAGTGGTGCATATCTCACCTGCAAAAGTATAAACAGAGTCATAAATTCTTTGGTCAAATCGTATTAATTTCCACGCTTTCAACTACTTGTCAAAGTTTTGAAGTTTATAATTTAGTAATTCCATCTTAATTAAATTCATCTTATTTGAAATAATCAAAAGATTTAGCTAACATAAGTGCATACTGTTAGGACAAGACACGAGTGGTGCATATCTCACCTGCAAAAGTATAAACAGAGTCATAAATTCTTTGGTCAAATCGTATTAATTTCCACGCTTTCAACTACTTGTCAAAGTTTTGAAGTTTATAATTTAGTAATTCCATCTTAATTAAATTCATCTTATTTGAAATAATCAAAAGATTTAGCTAACATATTTAGAAAAAAATTTCTTAAGATTTGAAAAATTATTGACAATTTTTTTAATTTTCGAGAAAATATTTTCAAAAGTGAATGGTTTAATAATTAACTCAAACCCTAATCAAAATTCATTTCATTAATATGAATTACCAGCAGTTTGAGTCAAATAAATAATTAAATATCATAAATGGTGGTATAGAAATTAAATTTTTATTTTTTAAAAAATATTTTTGGCCCTTTTTTGTTTCTTTACAGTGGAATAACAAAAAATCATAGTTTTTGAAAATAAATAAAATTGTTAAAAATAAAGGCATTTTAGTAAGGACAAAGTTTTGCTATTAATTTGACTACAATTCTTATTAAAAAAAATTAACATGGTTAATTATTTTGAATATACAACTGTTTGTTTGCATATTTTTTATATTCTTAACACAAATGTCAAACTTCATGCTAATTATATATTATTTATTATTTAATTCATAAACTTATTTTTTATGCGCAATTTTAGACTATAAAAATTGAAATTTAGATATTTTATTGGTGACATAACTATTAATTTTTTATCTTTTAAAAATTTTGTAAATATAAATGATATAAGAATAAAATTATATTGTAGATAAAATTTTTCAGTTTAGTAATGTAATTTTTTTTTTTTTTTTTTATGGGAAACTTGGAAGAATACCATTCCAACTTGAAAACGAAATACAACAGAGCATGGGAAACAGACAAACACAACCAGATAAGATTACAACGAATCCTCTCTAATAATCTGCTGGATGGGAGGGGGGTGACACCCTTCCAAATCTGAGTTAATGCAGAGAGTTTTGCTTCCTTGCCAAACCCGATCCACTGTCATTCATTAAAGGGCATGACTTTCAATTAATGTTCAGTACATGCAGCTTTTTTTGTTTTTATATGACATGACAAGGTTTTGGGGCCTCACCCCGACGCCGTGTGCCAGCTTGGGGGGCATTTCACCCATGCATGTTTGTTTGGAAAACATTAATATTTTTGGTATAACAAATTTCTTATGTGATTTAGGTTATTTATTTATTATATTTTTAAAATTTTTATTTTATTTGAAAAGTTAATAATATATATATATATATATATTATATACTATATAATAAAATTTGAGTTTAAAAACCTTAATTGTGCCAGAATGACTGCTCCCACTGATTACTAAATTAATTATATGTTATTTGTTTCGTTATATTTTCTCAAATTAAGGGATAATATTTAAAAATGATTTAATTTAGGTAAAATTTATCATTTTAAACTTCAACAAATTGAAATTATATTCAAACTAAGAGTTTATTATGAAAAATTTTAAACTTTAAATCCAAAAAAAAACCCACATTTTCTTTCTAAAAAGAAAGTCATGTTTTGACTTTTACTCCAACTAAGAGTTTATTATTAATATTTTAAGAACAAATAATTAATAAATTATTTTAAAATTATATTCAAACTATGAGTTTATTATGAAAAATTTTAAACTTTAAATCAAAACAAAAACCCACATTTTCTTTCTAAAAAGAAAGTCATGTTTTGACTTTTACTCCAACTAAGAGTTTATTATTAATATTTTAAGAACAAATAATTAATAAATTATTTTTATGATATAATTCCTCAAATTAAGGGATAATATTTCACAATTGTTTAATTTAGATCAAACATATCATTTAAACTTCAAAAATTTTAAATTATATTCAAATTGAAAGTCTATTCTCAAAAATTCTAAGCTTACAATTATTTAATTTACATAAAACTAAAAGTCTATCATCTAAATTTTCTAAAGTTAAATACCACATAACTCACGAATCATACTGTAAGGGCATTGTTGGGTTCCTATGCCCAAAAGGTAATAAGATCTAGGCCAAAATAGCCCAATATAATGAATTTGTAGAGAATGAGTTAAAAAACTAGGTTTTAATGAGTTAGATAACAATTATAGTAGATCTAGACGACAAGAAAACAAAGATAAATTGATTTTATTCAAAGAAAATCGTCATTGACTCAATTCGAGGAGGTTAGTTCTTATATACGATTCTTTTGAATTTGATTACAAGTACAGTACTTGTTACTACGATGTTTTTCCCTTAATCTTTTGATCCCCTTCCTCAGGGTATACTTTCTCTTTTATACTGCCTTCCTTCTTTCGTCTCCACCCTCCACATGTAGACCAGGTTTCTGACGTTGATTCCTGTCCCATCAACACTTTCCTAAAATCTCTAGAGTAGCTGCAAGACTAAAAAAAATTGTTCGGGTATTACTTCCACATTAATGCGACCAGAGAGTTAGCTACAGATCATTCAATGCGGTGGTAACAGCTTTCTCTTAGATATTTCATAGTTTCCCTTTGTCTTGTGCCTTCATGATGTGTACCCTTATCAATTGAATCTCCCAAAACGTTGCTCTGGATGGCAGACTACACCTTCGAACCTCTACTTGGCTCAGCCGAGGAGGCATTTCTCCTCGGACCACCTTCTTGGACCCTTATGACCAAACCTCATTTCTTCATTCACTAATGCGGGCTTCCATGATAGCGTTTACCCATCCTCAGGCTACTAGATATCCTCGGATTGGGCCTTCAGCCCAACATATATATATATACTACTAGGCCTATTATACCTACACATACCATAATATATCATATACTATGCAACAAGTTATTTAGTATTTAAATTTCAGTTTTTATGTGAGCTCACCCCCACAAAAAAAAAAGTTGATTAACTTCGCCCAATGCAATGCCTCAAAACATAATTGACTCGAAGAACAAGAATAAGAAGACAAAGAATAGTGGTGGTGGGATTATGAGCACTGAAACCTTTGAATCTTTGATTCTCCAAACCAACTTTCAAAGCTAACAAGGGTATAGGATTTCACCATATGAGTCAGGTATACCCACCCTTATTTTGTTTTTTTATTTTATTTTATTTTTTGGTGTGAGGATGAGGTAAAGGAAAAAAAAAAGAATATTTGAAATTGAAAAAAGAGTTAAAATAAGCCGAGTTTGAATTTTTTTTTTTTTTTGAAACCAAGTAGTTCCCAATATAAACCATGCAACACAATCGCCACAAGCTTGATCCAATGATTAGGAGGAAGAACAAGACAAGAAAGAGGAACACAGTAGCATCAAGGTATTAACCATTACCATTTTTTTTTTCAACTTAAATTGAAATAATGATCTTAAAAAAAAACGAATGAAATAATGATTTTAAAATATATAAAATTATATAATTCCCTTGGACTATATCTGATTTTATATGTGATTTAATTAAGTAAATAAATCTATTTGTTTACTATTTCTTAAGTTTAAATATTACTAAGAAAATACTAATTGATGTAAGTGGAAACATTTTAATTCTCTAATTTAATGAAATTAATTATGTTAAATTAGTGGGTTCCAGTTAGCTTAATTGGTAAAAATTTTTGTGGTTGAAACTTATCCAAAAAAAAAAAAATTATGTTAAATTGAAAACTAACGTTTCGCTCTTTGGGACCATATAAAATATTTAAATGAAATAAGATTTTTCGATGTTTAGATTTATAGATAAACATTTTACTTTAATTTTTTTAACCGAAGCTTTTACTAAACTATGTTTTAAATTATTTTATGAATTGCATTTATATATTCAATCTAGGGCATTTTATTTACTTCTATGTGTATATTGTGGTGCTTTATGTTTTCAATTTTAATTATTTTTAATATATATAAATTTGGAGCTACAAATATAATTTTTTTATTATCATCTCACACACATATATTCATTATATAACTTAAAGTAAAAGATTCCTTCACTTCCAAATATATATATATATATATTTATTTATTTTTATTATCTATTTTATTATTTAATTTTAATGAAATTAAGAAACATTTTCTTGTTTTTTTTTTTTAGTTTACATGTGATTCTTAATTAAGCCGTGCTTTGCACGGGCATAATACTAGTAATAATAATAATAAAATTTGAGTTTAGAAACCATGGTTATGCCAAATGATTACTCTCACTAATTAGTAAATTAATTTTATATTATTTATTAGGATATATTTCCTCAAATTAAGGGATAATATTTAACAACTATTTAATTTAGGTAAAATTTTATCTTTTAAATTTCAACAAATTTAAATTATATTTAAACTAAAAGTTTGTAAGAACTAAAATTGACCCTCAGCCTAAGAGAAGTGAGTGATGGCTCAACAAGCCCACAATAATAAATTTGTTAGAGAGTGGAGTTTATAGGTGAAGACTTAATGAATCAAGTGTTAGCCCATAGTAGATTTGTTTAGTGTTAGAATGATTAAGAAGTATAATTTGAAGAGAAAAACACTCTTCGGTCAAATCCAAGGAAGATAAGTTCTTATCTTTATTCCAACTTTTTCTAAGTACAAAGAGTTCTTTTTTTCTTTTCTATAGAACAGATGCCCCCTCTTTCATGGAGGCCCTCCCCTTATATAGTCTTCCCCTCTGCCTTCATCCTAACCTTCCACTTGTTGATCATGTAGATGATCTCTTGGATACTTGTCCCATCAAAACCCTTCTAAAATCTTTGGGTGTAGCTGTAAGACTAAATATCCTTGTTCTAGCGTCATTTCAACATAAATGCGGCCTGGGGATTAGGTACAGACCATTTAATGTAATGGTAGCAGCCTTCTTCTTAGATATTTCTTAGTTCACTGTTGACTCATTTCTCTGAAGTTTATCCTCAAAAACATGGTTACCTCTTGCACAGTATTCTCTAGGCGACCAGACTCCACCCCTCCACAATGCATATCGAGGAGGTTCGGATTTTCGGGAGATACCACCTGTTTGTCACTATTTGTCCTCATCCTCGGCCCATTAACCCACATGCTTATCGTGCTGTCTGATTATTCTCAGGTTCCTTGGCATTCTCGAGCATGGCTCACGGCTCAATACTCCTACTCAATTCTTTTATCCCCATAAAGTCTATTATAAAAAATTATAAATTTAATCCCAAACAACTACCCACGTTTTCTTTCTAAGAAAAAACCCCATGTTCTCACTTCTACTCTAACTAAAACTCTATTATCAATATTTTAAGAACAACCAATAAATAAATTAATTTTATATTATTTGTTATGATATAATTCCTCAAATCAAGAAATAATATTTAGCAATTGTTTAATTTAGATAAAACTTATCTTTAAAATTCAACAAATTTAAATTCTATTCAAACTAAAAGTCTATTATAAAAAATTCTAAACTTGAATCCCAAACAACAATCTACATTTTCTTTCTCAAAAAAAAAATAAAAAACGTTTTGACGTCTACTCCAACTAAAAGTCTATTATCAACATTTAAGAATAATTACTAAGTAAATTAATTTTTATAATTTTTTATAATATATTTCCTCAAATTATGGGATAATATTTAACAAATGTTTAATTTAAATGACACTAAAAGTTTGTCACCAAAATTTTATAAAGTTAAATACCACACAACTCACATTTTTATTTTTGTTTTTTTTCCTCAAGTTGCATCTTATTAGATTAATATTTTATTAGGATATTAAACTAAAAGACTTTTGACTAAGGGATAAGATTTACAATAATTTATTTAGATAAAACTTTATCATCTAAGTTTTAGAAATTTAAATTCTACTCCAACTAATAGTCTATTATCAAAATTTGTAGAATATATATATATATATATGTGTGTGTGTGTGTGTGTGTGTAGGGAAATAAAATAAGTTATCTAACAGTATATCTACATGAAAAAGCTTGAAAAGATGCTAGTTTTGACATGACACTTGAAAAAGAAGAAGAAAGTGGCAGTAAGAATGTGAGGGATTTCACAATTTGCTCTAATACCAATGGGCTTCGTCTGCGATTGAATGCTATAAAAGATTTGTGCCCCCTTATCCTTCGCTAATTGGTCGTTAGATGGGTCGGTAAGGCACACGGTCCAACAAGTGGTATCAGAGTCCGGTCATAGGTTTGAGTCGTTGGAGCTGCATTGTGAGGGAGGGATTGTGAGGGATTTCACAATTCGCTTCAATACCAATGGGCTTGGTCTGCGATTGAATGTTATAAAAGATTTATGCTCCCACATCTTTCACTAATTGATCGTTGGATGGATCGGTAAGGCACACGGTCTGACAAAGAACATAAAAGAACACGAGATGTACGTGGAAAACCCTAGATAAGAGATAAAAACCCACAATTTGAGCAAGAACTTCCATTCTTGCTCTACTTAGATTGTATTATGTATGAAAAGAGGCCACTCTTATACAATAAAGGTGTTCTTGCTTTCCACCATCTCAACTTTCTACTCTCTTCTCTAAAATACTATTTGGGTTCTTGCCTAAAACTACAGCTGCATGTCCCTTTTATAATTTGAGGAATATGGTTGAGTAGAAAGATAGGTGTCAAGTCATCATTTCTTTATTTTGGACATTTTCACAGCTGTGATGTTATTTACTTACTAGAGGATAAGTATTGTGCCAACGTGGCACTGGGACCCGTGGGTAGGTAACTTTGCCATTGCTTGGGAAACAAGTCCTAGACATTGAGAGGGACATCAGGAGGATTGTGATTGATACACGTGTCTTTGAGGTGATCCAACATGCATTCAATCAATAAGGGGTGTCTTCATAGCTTCTAACCTTAGAAGTCACTATTTCCCTTTTTGTGAGTGCTTGAGTACCATGTTAGGTATATATTTTACTTCCTTCCTAAGGCAGTTATGCCTTTAGCATGGACCAAGAACAAGATCCCTTAGCCAATGCTTCCTCTTCTTTTGCTCACCGCTATTCCACATGTAAGGTCCAGATTCAACCACATATGCATTCTCCCATGTCTTAGTGGTGTTATGTATAGGAAGTTTACTTTAAAGAAGCAAAACAATGGACAACCATTTAAGTTCTTGATTCTCTTATGTAAATTTTTTATTTTATTTTTTTATATTCTCAAATTTTGAACTCTTTTTTGTATATTTTGATTTTGGGTTTTGAATATTATATTTCATTTTTGAGTGTGTTAATTTTTTAAATTAGACTATCACTAGGAAAAAAAAATGTATTGAGGAACTATTTTGTTTATTATTATTTGTGTTGGCTATGGCATAACCCAAATAGGAATGATCAAAGAGAAATTAACATAAAGCACAAAGATAATTTAAAATATAAAAATAGATAAACACTAATAATGTCCAAACTCTACACAATCAGAACTTAAAGTAATTTTTTTATATTAAAATTACTTACTTATTTTAGAATTTATTATTACTTTTTATTTAATAATTTTTTTTAAAATATTTAACTTACGTATGAATCTTCATCAAATTGAGCATCACATGAGAATAATATATATATATATATATATATAGAGTTGAGTTTAACTCAAGGTGGTAATTTTAGAATCTACTAATATTTTTACTTCATCCTTAAAAAAATTGAAAATTTTGAGTTATAATGATTAATATGCAAATGCAATATATCATGTCTAATCCAACGCACCGTCCACTTTTTGTTTTGGGGGCGGGGCGGGAATTCAACACAATATTCCAAATTCTATGGCCCAAACGCGCGCAGACTCTCCCGCGTTTCGGCCCATAGTCATAAACAATGGCTTATTCGTTTATTTTATTTGGTGCATTTACTTAAGTGAAAAAAGGAGAAATATTTTATTTGAGGAAAAAAAAAGTGATTTTAGAAACAACTTATTAGTTATTAGCATAGTTTTTTTTTTTCAAAAGATATATTTTTTTGATAAATTTTATGTTAAATTAATATGTGACAAAAAACTTAAAACTAACTTATTTCTTAAAAAACATAAAGTAAGATTATTTGCCCAAAAAAAAAAAAAAAAAAACTGAAACAAAAATCAAAAAAACTTTTCCCATATGTAATGGGCTTGTACATCACTCTGCAATCTATCAAATCCAATCATCCACTTTATCAGACAATACAAATATACTTTTAATCCAAACATGATTTCGAGTTCCAAAGCCACAACCTCTGTGACGTGCTTTTTTGTTTTTCTTTCCCAACTTGGAATAATATAAATAGAGCATATACTAGTTATAGAAATGCCAAACTCATACAAATCAATGTAATGACCAGCGTGAAATTCAATGATTTTCTCTCAGAACAAAGAAAAAAAAGACAAGAATGGACAACTGTTAGTCATCATCATCATCATAGGCATGTATAAGATCAGGAGCATTAGAAGATAATCAAAGAATCCCGCATGTCCTCTGCTTTCTCTTTGCCTTTTTGGGCTTTGGAGGTTCCAGCACCAACTTTATAGATGTATCAAACACACCCTTCACATTCTGCAATTTTCAGTAACAAAGTTTCAATTTACAGTTCTTGAAACCAACTTGGAACAATGCTTCACAATGTCTAAAGTATGTTAAAACAACACATTTGGATGCCAATTAGTACTATTTCATTACTTTCTTCTGTATCTACAATTCTGCATATGTTGCTTTGCTTAGAACAATGATTTGATTCCTTGTTTTATTTTACTAATGAAGTGATTACCGTACTGGACAATGATGTCTCCAAATGGCTTGTGTTAGAGTTTAGAGGAGCTTTCTACAGACACACATACCTATATTTTTCCCTTTATAATGATGTCTGAAATATATGTCACTAAACTAACATTCAGGTGGCAACCAGAAGAATTTTTTTTTTCCATGATGATGGGCTACCATCACAGAGACCCTACTGGGAACAATCTTTAACAAATTGGCTGCACAACAAGGTTGACCTGAAATCTCATGTCCTTTATGAATTACCAATCAATTAAATATGTTCCCATTTTGTTCCTGTTTTCACTTCACTAATATATCTAGTAGACCAAGTACTGAAGTTTGATATGATATCTTCTTCATGTTAAATGATGGAGTATTTCATAAATTTTATGAGAAAATATAAAAAAAAATGAGAAACATACCTGCTGTGTCTTTGAGCTGCATTCTATGTATGCTACTGCTCCAATTTGGTTTTTCAGTTCTTCACCCTGGTATTAAAAGATATACTATATAAATACATATAATTGAAAAGGAAAACAACTCCACACAAGATAGTTTTTCACTGATTTGTATGTGTCTCAGCAGAGGGGTGCATCAACATCAGACTAGGCCATACGCACAATGTGACATGGCCTGGAAAGCTAATTATTTCCACCAAAAAGAGAGATGGGTGCCCTATTCAAATTGACTGTGCTTTGTTGAAACAATCAGTGTGTGCCCCATGTTCAGTTGGTGTTGAAAATAGACCCATGCCCACTGCGTGTAACGTGCGATTAACATTAATAAGTCTAAAGACCGACAGATTTCACAATTGTTGAGGTGGTAGATTAATATTGGCATACCTTATGCAATAAAGGTGATGTTAATGATGCTTCCAATGAATGTGACGTCAATGAATGTGATGTTACATTAATAACAATCTACCACCTCTATTAGTTGTGAAAAAAAAATTTGTCAATTGATTGTCTCCGTAGCATTGCTATACGATTTATTGTATTGCTACAAATGCAAAATGCTTATGTGATTGTGGGGGAAAAAAAAAAAGTTGCAGGTTGCCTGCCTACCTGTTTTGTGGCAATGGTACATGCCCCAGGATAATTCAAGTGAAACTCTTCATCTTCTCTCAAATCTGCGATCCCAAATAACAATGTTTAATAGAAAATAGTAACAAACAAATGTACAAGCAGAAAAAAATCTGGGGTTTCTTTTTTTGGGGGGGGGGGGGGGGGGGAGGGGGGGGGGGGGGAGGGTACCAAGATTTTAATCTTCATGAATAGTTAAGAATGTCCCAAACAACTGTGAATATACCAAACCATATATACTAAATATTGATGCAAAACTATAAGAACATATACAGATGTTTCTAGCTACATTTATGTATTTGAAATGTATATATGTATGTATTCAAATATCATTAATTGTAGGAGTGGATGACCATGTTGCACTTTTTATTTCACCAATATACTTTAATTTGATTGTACATTCCTGTATAATAGAATTTTGAAAATTCAGAAGAAAAAGAAGGACAAAAAAAGGAACTTTTCATTCTTCACTTTATATTTTCCACCGAGCACACTCGATTATCTAGAGAATTGGGACACTTCATGGAAAAGCAAGGCCATGGTTCTGGCAATAATCATTAACAGAAGTAAAATATTAATGAAGGAAAGAATCTATCACCTAGTTTGGTCCCCACAAGAACAATGGGCACTGATGGGGCATAATGTCTCAGCTCCGGAATCCACTACCCCAACATAAGAAGAGGCAGGAAGAAAAAGAAACAAGCACAAAGAATCTAATTAGTATATACATTTGGTTGAAACGTTTTGTAAATGAAAGAAAATCAAAAGAAGGATTTTATCAAAAGAAAAGAGAATCCTACTTTCTTTGATATGTTTTCAAAGCTAGGCCTACTTATTAAAGAAAAGCAAAGTAGGAAAACATCAGCTCCTCTGTAACTCAGGGGCCTCAGCCTGTTATAATCTTCTTGACCTGCAAAAATTGCAGACATTGTAAGCTTTCATTCCATTGACTTATAAAGCCAAAGAGCCATCCTAATTTTGTTTTAGGAGCCACTTTTGCATTATCATATGAGTTCCCACAATATTAACTTGGAAAGTTACTATTTATTTCAAGATTAATCAAGGTGCTTTGCAATAATTGGTTTTCAAAAACAAAGCTTAATGGGCTTGTCTTTTTCATGTCACATGGAAGTACTGATGTGCTTCTAAGATATATGGAACATATTAATAAATATTAAAATTTTTAGTAAGCCTAATTGCTACACGAGTTGGATGATTTCATGTCATCAAATGCTTTAGGAAATACAGAATTCTGCCTTTTTCACTGTCACTCAGCCAAATCATTAAAATGAGATCTAAATAGTTTTTTATTATCTACAAGACTACAATATTAAGTAGCTCTAATTAATTAGCCTGAGTCAAATACATACGCACGCACATGCTTTTTTCATATATGAATAAAAATGATACCATTGCTTCATGTGATAGAGTCTATTCGATTTTCCTATGAATTGTAGATCACCACTACTGTTCGATTAGAATGTATTTTTTTCCTTGCCATGATCCTTGTAACTCAATGACATTATCAAGTTCTCTTAATGGGGATAACCTAAGTTTAAATTCCCTATACCCAATTGTTGTATAAGCCAGGAAAAAAAAAAAAAAGAAGTGTTTTTCCTTTGGAAATAATCATGACCTGCAAAAATTGCAGACATTGTAAGCTTTCATTCCATTGACTTATAAAGCCAAAGAGCCATCCTAATTTTGTTTTAGGAGCCACTTTTGCATTATCATATGAGTTCCCACAATATTAACTTGGAAAGTTACTATTTATTTCAAGATTAATCAAGGTGCTTTGCAATAATTGGTTTTCAAAAACAAAGCTTAATGGGCTTGTCTTTTTCATGTCACATGGAAGTAGTGATGTGCTTCTAAGATATATGGAACATATTAATAAATATTAAAATTTTTAGTAAGCCTAATTGCTACACGAGTTGGATGATTTCATGTCATCAAATGCTTTAGGAAATACAGAATTCTGCCTTTTTCACTGTCACTCAGCCAAATCATTAAAATGAGATCTAAATAGTTTTTTATTATCTACAAGACTACAATATTAAGTAGCTCTAATTAATTAGCCTGAGTCAAATACATACGCACGCACATGCTTTTTTCATATATGAATAAAAATGATACCATTGCTTCATGTGATAGAGTCTATTCGATTTTCCTATGAATTGTAGATCACCACTACTGTTCGATTAGAATGTATTTTTTTCCTTGCCATGATCCTTGGAACTCAATGACATTATCAAGTTCTCTTAATGGGGAGAACCTAAGTTTAAATTCCCTATCCCCAATTGTTGTATAAGCCAGAAAAGAAAAAAAAAGATGTGTTTTTCCTTTGGAAATTATCATTTATGCTATACATGTCTAAAAATCCTTTATGCTTGCTCACAGTTAAGATTGAAATATAATGAAAACTGAATCTTTGGTAGTAATGGTGATCAATTATAGCCATTAAAAAAGTTTTTTTCATCACAGAACTAGAAAAACATACGAGTAGAAGTTTAGACAAAAGCCATTTCATCAAAAGAAATTAATTGCATACAAGTACAATTTGCCTGATCACTTTGATCATAAACAATAGCTTCAAATCAGAGGCCAAAATTTCTTCCCCCTAAGGGAGGTCATGATTCTTGTACCATAACAAAGTTAACAATCATTGAAGGAAAACTAAAAATTGAAAGATAAAAAATAACCATGCATCAAACAAATTGACCATTAATTATAGAGGGAGAGATTGAGTATACCAGCAGTATCCCAGAGACCCAAATTCACAGTCTTCCCATCAACCATAACATTGGCACTGAAGTTATCAAAAACAGTGGGGACATAATCCTATCATACAATACATAAACCACATTGGAAATCAAATGCAGATTAACAGGAACAACTAAAACATGAAAAAATAAAAAAATAAAAACAAATAAAGAACATATATGAAAGTTAAAAAGAGTTTTATACAGTTGGGAAAGTGTTGGTGGTGTAGGAGATTAGAAGACTTGTCTTCCCAACAGCACCATCTCCAACTGTGACACATTTGATAAACCTTGTTGTTGTTGCGCTAGGAGTAACTGCAGCATTCATTCTGTTATTCATCAAACAAACAAAGAAACAAAAGTAGAACAAAACTCTTTTTTTTTTTTTTTTTTTTTCTCTCAGACAAACAAGACCTTGTAGTTCCTGTTTAAGATTCTCCCTCAAAGTCTGGTTAAGTTTATATATATCACGCAAGAGTAAGAGAGAGAGAGAGAGAGAGACAGAGAGTTTGAGAAAGATGACTTGAAAAGGTGCCAAAATTTTCTATAGGCTTTTGAAGGGTGGTAAAGACCTGTGAGTGTGAGTTCACTTTAATTTGAGCTGTCAGGGAGGCAAAAAGTTGATACAAAAAGCAGCTCACGTAGGAAATTAATCATTTCAAATCAAAAAATTGAAAAGTAAAAAAAATAAAAAAAAAAAAATGGAAAGAAATTATTTATTATTACGCGCTCGGGGAAGCACTTGAGTACAAGCTCCAATGATTTTAGCTGTGTACTTGTGTTGGTTTGTGTTTCTCTTATCAAAATTAGAAATTTAGGGTTTAGTTAGATATTGTTTATTTTATTGAAAAATAAAAATTTATTACTGAAAATATTGTAGTAAAATATTTTTTAAAGAGCAAAATACTATTCACGTGTTTTTTAGGTGTTGGCTGGTTCATGAACACTACCATGGGACCAGCAAAAAAAAAAAAAAAAATGCAAACCCAAAAACATCTCTACGCAATCGCACGCTTGGATTGCAGTCATGACCATTTGGTCTTTTTGTTTTTGTTTTTTTATAATCAGTAAACTTTGGTTTAGTAGAATATGAAACATGTTTTTCTAATTTTTTTTTTATTTGTTTTTGTTTTCTGTTTGGACAGTGGAGATTGGTAGATGGTGAAAAGGCTTCTTATAAATTGTTCTTATAATATTTATCTTTTTAATTTAGCATCAAAAAATTAAGTTCAAACCAAGTATAGAGACACAATTAATTTGGTACGCAACCAATGCATGAAGTTAGCAAGTTACGTAGACATGTGGTTTTTTTCTCTAATGATTTGATAAAAATATTAAAAGCCTTTACGCAAGACAATACGTGCAAATCCTCAACACCCTCTTGCATTTCTTTTCGAACCTTCAGAAGCCAATGCAAAATTACATATTAATGAAATTTTCACACCATATTCTAATGGCATATATGATATCTATGCATAATTTTATACTAAATGATAGATAATTTGAATTTATGAAATTCGCTTTATAATTATTGTTCCATAAACAAGTTAACCAAGACATTTCTTCTCAAAAATGTTCAAAAATGTTAAGACACTAATGCTATCTCATTAAAAAAAAAAAAAAGAGGTTAAGATTCTAATTAGTTTTGGTGTAAAATAAACAGGATTTGAACCTAAGTCTCTTATGAGATTTTACAAGTTGAACTCCCATAATATATCATAATTAAGTATTAGAACTTTTAGGAGACAGTTTTTTTTATTTTATACTAAATGATAGATAATTTGAATTTATGAAATTCGCTTTATAATTATTGTTCCATAAACAAGTTAACCAAGACATTTCTTCTCAAAAATGTTCAAAAATGTTAAGACACTAATGCTATCTCATTAAAAAAAAAAAAAAGAGGTTAAGATTCTAATTAGTTTTGGTGTAAAATAAACAGGATTTGAACCTAAGTCTCTTATGAGATTTTACAAGTTGAACTCCCATAATATATCATAATTAAGTATTAGAACTTTTAGGAGACAGTTTTTTTTTTGTTTGGTAAGATTTTAAATGATGTAGGACAAAATATTCTAATTAATTTCTGTAATCTTTTATATTTGGTATTTTTATGTAATTTTCGTTATTTTAGGTTTAGGTGGTTTATTTCCTTGTTTTTAGGTGCATTTAGTGCTTTTTAGGTTAAATTTGATTCCTGTTATGGTTAGGTATCAATTGGGAGTTATTTTAGATTATATTTTCTTGTCAGTCAAGTTTTAAGGAGCCCTTAAATAGGCCTTTAAGTCTGTAAACGTTTTTCATAGTTTATTATCAATAAAAATTCAGACTTGTGTCTTTTGTGTTCTCTGGTGGATTCCAGACCTATCACATTGTGGATTCAAGGAACCCCTCGTGGATTCGAGGTTTACTACTCAGGAACTAACAGTTTAGTTTCTGTCCATCAAAGAGAGCATCGTGTGTGCTTCTCTTCAGGCTTCCGCGACATCATTAAATGATAATGACTTTATTTGTAGTTGAAAATTGAAATCGCATCAACTTATGTGATTGAGTTTGCAAATCGACCATTTAAAAAAAAAAAATGATTCCACACCTATTGAATATTAATTATGTCCTCTAAGAACATCTTTAATCCCACAAATTTCACACCTACAGTGGACGTGAACCTTAGCAACTACATTTATTAGCAAGATAAGTAAGTATACTACAAAGTCATGGATCCTCTCAATGAGCTTGAAATCCAACAAAATCTCTAAACTTTAACGAATTCAAAGTACATAATTTGTTGGAAAATTTATTTAGAATTTTTTTTGGTGTTAATAAAAGTCTATTTCTTGTTAAAAAGTAATTGGTATTTATCTATATGGATTTGATAGCTTTGCCTTAATAAGAACCCTTCTATAAATGGGAGAGGAGGAGATTAGAATTAAGCATAAAAAAAAAAGATAGGAAAAACATGAATTTCTAATTGGGATTTAAACTTATGGGGCACGAAAAGGAGTGCAGCATGTGCATGAGAGAGGGTAAAGAAAAGTGAGAAATTTTATTTAATGGTGATATTGTTGTACTTGCTGTAAAATCAAATTTTAGACATAAACTTAGAGGAATTTGTTATTGATTTAATTATCTAGGATTTTTTCCTAGTTAGTCAGTGGTGGCTCTAAGATATATTTTTAGTGGAGGTAAGTAAGAAGATGCATTTTGGATAAAAAATGAATCTTGCAGTTTACATGATTTTTTTATTACAAAGTGCCACATTTACAAAGTTTTTGGAACATTTTTCTAGTAATTTTAGTTGATAAGTTGTTATTAGTTCTAATTTAAACTTACTATTGAGATTACTTTTTTTTTTTTTTTTGCCCAACAAGCCCAAACAATAAATTTATAGAGAATGGGTTAAAGGTTTAGGTGCTGGCCGTCGATCATCATGCATGAACTTTCTTTATAAAAAATACTAAGAGTTTCTTTACAAATGGGGGGGAAAAAGAAAGAAGAAAAGGGTCTCCGACGGCCAGCACCTAAACCTTTAACCCATTCTCTATAAATTTATTGTTTGGGCTTGTTGGGCTGAAAACCCAGCAAAACTCAGGGTCAATCCAAACTGAGTCCCTACACAAAGTTTTTACAACATTTTTCTAATAATTTTAGTTGATAAGTTGTTATTAGTTCTAATTTAAACTTACTATTGAAATTACTTTTTTTTTTTTTTTTTTCATTAGTAACAGCCAGTAACAATCTGTTACTTAAGATTTGCTGTGAAAGTATTATGAACATAGCGTTTCTCATATAAGATGAATTATAAGATCAATGCATATTGTTTATTAATATGATTTTTTTTTATAATAGTTTATTAATACGATGATGATACTAATTATTGTTGCTAAGATTAAATCTTGGAAATCATCTATTGTTTTTAAATACAATAAACATATGAATTATTGTTATTAAGTAAACTCCAAGTGAGATTTAAATACAATAAATTTTTATGTATTAGTTTATTTCAAATTTGTTAAGATCTAAATGATTTTTTTTTTTTTTTTTTTAAAGATTTAAGAAGAACAAATTTATACTTTTGTTGTTAAATGCAATTTTTCCCAGCTTCTTTCGCTCCCTTTGTACTGTTGCTGCCGAGGATTATATCTTCCTCCTCTTCTTCAGTAACCTTCAGTTTCTTCCACATTTCTTCGAGCTCTTCTGCCATGGTTAGACAGCCCCCACTCACCGTATATAGCAAGAGGGTACAAAGACTAGCCTTACCTCACAGGAAGGCCACACTACTCTTGCAGGAACGCAAGACCTCACTTGCTTCTACATGCGCTAGAGCATGGGCGCTAGAGCATGAGAGCAAACTGCATTTTCAATGTTGTGTTGTGATTTGGAATTTTGCTTGGGGAAGCATTTGAGTACAAGCTCCCATGATTTTAGCTGTGTACTTGTGTTGGTTTGTGTTTCTCTTATCCGAATTAGAAATTCAAGGTCTGTTTAGATACCGCTTATTTTATTAAAAATTAAAAATTTATTACTAAAAATATTGTAGTAAAATATTTTTTAAAAAACAAAGTACTATTCACGTGTTTTTTAGGTGTTGGCTGGTCCATAAACGCTACCATGGGACCAGCAAAAAAAAAAAAAATGCAAACCCAAAAACATCTCTACGCAAACGCACGCTTGGATTGCAGTCATGACCATTTGGTTTTTTTGTTTTTGTTTTTTTATAATCAGTAAACTTTGGTTCAGTAGAATATGAAACATGTTTTTTAAATTTTTTTTATTTGTTTTTGTTTTCTGTTTGGACAGTGGAGATTGGTAGATAGTGAAAAGGGTTCTTATAAATTGTTCTTATAATATTTATCTTTTTAATTTAGAATCAAAAAATTAAGTTCAAACCAAGTATAGAGACACAATTAATTTGGTACGCAACCAATGCATGAAGTTAACAAGTTACGTAGACATGTGGTTTTTTTCTCTAATGATTTGATAAAAATATTAAAAGCCTTTACGCAAGACAATACGTGCAAATCCTCAACACCCTCTTGCATTTCTTTTCGAACCTTCAGAAGCCAATGCAAAATTACATATTAATGAAATTTTCACACCATATTCTAATGGCATATATGATATCTATGCATAATTTTTATACTAAATGATAGATAATTTGAATTTATGAAATTCGCTTTATAATTATTGTTCCATAAACAAGTTAACCAAGACATTTCTTCTCAAAAATGTTCAAAAATGTTAAGACACTAATGCTATCTCATTAAAAAAAAAAAAGAGGTTAAGATTCTAATTAGTTTTGGTGTAAAATAAACAGGATTTGAACCTAAGTCTCTTATGAGATTTTACAAGTTGAACTCCCATAATATATCATAATTAAGTATTAGAACTTTTAGGAGACAGTTTTTTTTGTTTGGTAAGATTTTAAATGATAATGACTTTATTTGTAGTTGAAAACTGAAATCGCATCAACTTATGTGATTGAGTTTGCAAATCGACCATTTAAAAAAAAAAATGATTCCACACCTATTGAATATTAATTATGTCCTCTAAGAACATCTTTAATCCCACAAATTTCACACCTACAGTGGACGTGAACCTTAGCAACTACATTTATTAGCAAGATAAGTAAGTATACTACAAAGTCATGGATCCTCTCAATGAGCTTGAAATCCAACAAAATCTCTAAACTTTAACGAATTCAAAGTACATAACTTGTTGGAAAATTTATTTAGAATTTTTTTTGGTGTTAATAAAAGTCTATTTCTTGTTAAAAAGTAATTGGTATTTATCTATATGGATTTGATAGCTTTGCCTTAATAAGAACCCTTCTATAAATGGGAGAGGAGGAGATTAGAATTAAGCATAAAAAAAAAAGATAGGAAAAACATGAATTTCTAATTGGGATTTAAACTTATGGTGCACGAAAAGGAGTGCAGCATGTGCATGAGAGAGGGTAAAGAAAAGTGAGAAATTTTATTTAATGGTGATATTGTTGTACTTGCTGTAAAATCAAAATTTAGACATAAACTTGAGAGGAATTTGTTATTGATTTAATTATCTAGGATTTTTTCCTAGTTAGTCAGTGGTGGCTCTAAGATATATTTTTAGTGGAGGTAAGTAAGAAGATGCATTTTGGATAAAAAATGAATCTTGCAGTTTACATGATTTTTTTATTACAAAGTGCCACATTTACAAAGTTTTTACAACATTTTTCTAATAATTTTAGTTGATAAGTTGTTATTAGTTCTAATTTAAACTTACTATTGAAATTACTTTTTTTTTTTTTTTTCATTAGTAACAACCAGTAACAATCTGTTACTTAAGATTTGCTGTGAAAGTATTATGAACATAGCGTTTCTCATATAAGATGAATTATAAGATCAATGCATATTGTTTATTAATATGATTTTTTTTTTATAATAGTTTATTAATACGATGATGATACTAATTATTGTTGCTAAGATTAAATCTTGGAAATCATCTATTGTTTTTAAATACAATAAACATATGAATTATTGTTATTAAGTAAACTCCAAGTGAGATTTAAATACAATAAATTTTTATGTATTAGTTTATTTCAAATTTGTTAAGATCTAAATGATTTTTTTTTTTTTTTTTAAGATTTAAGAAGAACAAATTTATACTTTTGTTGTAAGGCTTATTGTTTCCCCCATATTTTTGATAAATTTGGTTTGATATTGAGTTTTTTATTTTTATTTTTTAATTTTTTAATTTTTTTTAAAGACCAAGATATTGTCAAGATAATCATAATCAAGTTCATTTTAGCTAGGCTTTAAAAAAAAATTAGGTCTAGGAGGTTCAAAATTTTATTTTAGGAGGGTCAAATGAAGAAAAAATTATATATATATATATATATATTGGCCAGCTCAAGAGTAGGGGGGTTTATTTAAACCCCCTGAATTGTTCCTAGAGCCGCCCATGTAGCTAGTCTCCTAGTTTTCTTTCGGTTTGAAATGAGTTTTAATCTCATGATAAGGAGCAACTATTATGAAGCGAACGTAATCTATTTAAACTTTATGAGATTGGTTAATGAGGTTGGTCCAACATAATTATTTTTTTTTGAGAGTCAAGTCCAACATAATTAGCATCATAAGATTAAAATTGATTTTGGTTAAACCTGTCCCATAGTGTAAGATAGCTAACCTGTCCCATAATGTGGAACGTATATAATGTCTAACTCAAATAAAGATTGATATTAATTATTAAAAAATATAATAATAAAGATTGATATTAGTTGCCCTTGATCGTAAAGATTTATATTAGCTGTGTCTGAATTGCGTACAAATGCTTTAGAGGATTAGAATTGATATTGTTTCAATTGTTATGGAAGCCACGAAAATTACAGCAAATGTCTATTTGCCTACAAATGCTTTAGAGGATTAGAATTGATATTGTTTCAATTGTTATGGAAGCCATGAAAATTACAGCAAATGTCCATATTTTTCTAAGGTACGGTAATCAACTTTTTGGAACAGGGTTCAAGAGCCCTAGCTGGACAAAACTGTTCAGTTTTTTTTCTTTTCTTTTTCTTTTGCTTTCTTTTGTGTTTTTTTTTTAATTGGGCATCATTTTTTAATAAAGGTATATGCATAAATTTATACAAACTCATTTTTTTTTATTTCTCCATTTTTTCACTCCCAACCAAACAAAAATGAGGGAAATTAAATTCTTTTCTATCCTCCCACTTTTCCACCCCTCCAACCAAACAAACCCTTAAGTACAATACTTAGATACTGTTCCTTATATTTCCCTCTTAAAATTCTGTTATGTGGCTTTTTTCTCATAAAATAAAAGTGTATTTTTTAGTTAAATTGTCACATGACAAAATCTTAAGAGGAAAACTTAAAAAACAGCACCTCAATACTGTAAATAAATTTTATTCTAATGGACTAGGCTATTATAGAAGGATAAAATTGATGATGAATTGGGCCTAATATACTCAAAGCAGTGGCAGAGCTAGGATTTTAGTCTAGAGGGGGCAAAATTAAAAGATGATATTAAAAGTGAAATTAATCTAAAAAATATTTATCAACAATAATAACAAAATAAATAAACAATTGTAAGCAAATATGAATATATTTCATATTATCGAAATAAATAAACAAAATTAACCAATTCATAGCTACTAAAAATTTACAAACTGATGGAGTAAGAATGTGATTAGTGTTACTTAAAAAATATAATGAATAAATGTTTGAAATGATTTTTTTGTGATTTGTGACATGTCAATTTGTAAGACATAAGTTGTAAAATTTGTAGTATTTCTAGTATCATTCAAGGATAAAATACTATGAAAGTATCATAAATAGTAACAATAGTGTAAATAATGATATAAAATAAAAAATAAAAAATAGTGAAATAGGTGTAAGTTGCAGTAGGACAAGACAAAAGCAATGGTTTGGTCACTTTCAACAAGTAAAAGTCCTTCTTTCATTTTTTTTTTGTTTCCTCCATGTCAGTATATAACTACTTTAGACTACTATTATTAAAAATTTTGAGGAGTCAAGGGGAGCACCAAAAATTTTGAGGAGTCAGGGGGGCAGGTGCCCCCCTCGCCCCCCTCTGGCTCTGCCAGTGACTCAAAGACATGGGATTTAAAATACTACAGGAAAATAAGAAAAGAAAATTTATATATATATATAGCGGTAACTTTGAAGCGGTACACCGGTATTAACCAGTACCAAAATATATCATTCCTTTGACTAAACCAAAATGGCTTCTTGTACGAAATTAACTTCCTTACTCCCTTTAATTGGTGTCTTAGTCCACCTGTTAAAATATAATTTTCTATTGCAATTGATTGGTTTTTCTTATAAGTAGTTGAGGCACTTTCAATACTTTAGTAGGGCCTTCTAAAACCTCATTTACACGTGCATAAGAACATCCGTTAACAAAAATCTTAAAAAATAAAAAATAAAAAATTGAAGTATTTGAGATACACATGTACGCAACAGGTCATGAATATGTATTTTGCCATTATATTCTTTGAGAGTGGTAGCTTGTCTAATCAAATACACAGGATTGTGTAGTATGATGGTTTTAGAAGCAATTTATCTCTTGAAATTAATTTCATGTGCAAATAATAAATCAAAATTGAGGTCACTAAATTTGCAATTGGAAAGAAAATTAAGCGTAACTGGAGACTACAGAATACTTTCTTTTGTTTACAAATTATGCAACTAGCCCATTTTCCCTAATATTGTCTTAGTGTGATTCAACCTTCATTTNTAATAATGTGAAATGGGTACGAGATACCAAGCAACACAAAAGTAATCATTAATGCATGGGCTATTGGTAGAGATCCTACATATTGGATTGATGCAGATTGCTTTCATCCTGAGAGGTTCATGGTTCCTCTGTTGATTTTAAAGGAACCAACTTTGAATTCATTCCATTTGGAAGTGGTAGGAGGATATGTCCAGGTATATCATTTGGTCTTGCTAATGTTGAACTTGTTCTTTCTCAATTGCTGTATCACTTCACTTGGAAACTTCCCTCTAAAATCAATCCAGAAGAACTTGACATGTCCGAGTCTTTAGGATTATCCTGCAGGCGAGGGAATGATTTGTACCTAGTTGCCACTCCTTGGATGGATTAGTTAGGTAACTCCATCATGAAGTTCCTTAAAATTCTTATATCCTTCTATTTTGAAATAAGTAGATTACACTTGTTATGTCATTGATGTTTACATAAATGTTGTATTATCAACAAAAAAATGTTTACACAAATGTTTATTATCACTATTTTGGTGTCTCTTTAAAATATTGATGATATAGCTACATCCAACCACTCATTTCAAACAAATGGATAAGATTTTAGAAAATTGATGGGGAGTTACTTTTAAAACAATCAAGAATGCTAATCCTCTTTGGACTCATTTTATCGTAAGAAACTGAATAATAGGGATGAAAATATATGATACTTTTTTTAAGAGATTGCATCTAAATTCAGTAAAGTGTACCCTACTGTTCAACAGACACACACACACACACATATATATAATCAAAGACATTTGATTTTTTGTTGAACTCATAATATTGTGTTACATAAACTTTTGTGCTCTTACAATTTTTGATATCATTATTTTAATATGAATTTTTGGCAAAAATGCAAAATTCATTTTTTAAGTTTCACCATAGTTAATTTCAAGTGATAACTTTGCTTTTATTCAATTGAATCCTCTAAGTTTCAAAAGTGTTCAATCAAAGCCTCCCATTAGCCTCCATTAAACTGATCTGTTGTACGCCCAAAATGGGGTCGTTTTGGTAATTTTGAGTTTACCTTCGGCCAGCTTGCTGGTGACTGTCCAAAAATTATAATGAATTTTTAAAATTAAAATCCAAACATTTAGTCCAACTCAGTTTTTTAAGCTGATGTGTACTGGGCCACTCTAGCAATATATAAATTGGGCTTGTTTGTGGGCATTGAACACTATACTGGGCTTCCGTCCTGATCCTATAATATGGGACTGGGCTTGTTCCACTTTCAAAAAGAACCACGGGCCAAGGTAAAGTTATTAAGCAATTAAGTTGGCGATCATAGATTGCAAAACCCATTCGAGACTTGCAATAGAATGTGTTTGGGCATGGTCTTAAGTAAATAATACATTTTTTTATGATAATTATACACTAATTAATGAAAATCTATTTTTAATGAAAAAATACATCCCAGACCCAGACCCAAATCATAATGAATTCTCTGGGGCGTTTGGTTTGCTGTGATGTTACAATACACTATAATATTGTATTATTGTAATATTACATTAATATAATCTCAATATAAGAATACAATATTATATTGTTTAGGAAAGGGATAAAATTAAGATGATGTGATATATTTGTTATGGTAATATTAAAAAAATAAAATAAACCACAAACCTTAATATTACATCATCGTATGTGTATCATATCAATGGCACATCACAGCAAACCAAACGCTTCTGAGTCATTTGGCAGAATACCATTAGAAATGAAGTTTATTATGAGGCATGTGAAGTTTTTGAGGGAAATGAGGTTAATTTTTTTTACAATATGCATTAATCAAAAGTCACCTTTTGAAATAACATAGAAGGGAGACAGGGACAATGAGGAGAGAAACATAGGTACCTTATGTTGTCAATGCCAAAGTAAGCTAGAGATCCGGAAAGGGTTTTTTTTTTTTTTTAACGAATGAACAAAAGTATGAAATTTTTTTTTCTTTCTTATAAAATTAAATATTTTATGAGTAATACTACTGACACAACAATTTTACAAAAAATTCACAACAAAACTTAGGTAACAAGTTATTAATGGTAGGTAAAAAAGTGATGTTATTTGTGAATTTAGATAATAAAAAAAATCAGTTACAACTTGTCACTTAACCTTTATTGTAAAAATATTGTGAAAGTAGTACTAAAAGGATCGTATTCAAACTTATTGCAACTGGGCTTGAAAAAAAAATTAGGATCAAGATGTTCATATTTTTATTGTAAGGCCTTAATTGAAACAAATTAAAACTTAGAAGACTAAATTGAATGAAAATAAAGTTAAAGACCTGAAATGAATTTTGGTCCAACTTAAATAATACGATTTGCATTTTTGCCTTATATTTATAAATAAATTTTTTTCTTGATTTTTTTTAATAAAAATAGAAAAGGAAAAATGCATATTGTTTAGCTATAGCCTCCGGAAGCTACTTTGTCCATTCGTCAAGAATGCATTTGTACTGAAAAGTGAAAACCATACAATTCATTTTGGCTGGTATAAATAAAACTGTATCATTTTAAACCCTAGTAGACCGCAAGCGTGATTCTAGTGTGGTCTGTTTTTTTCTTAAGGACCAATGGTGGACCAAAAATGTTCCCATACCGTGACCATCGGGGAGTACCAAATTTCAATCTGTAAACCCACATGCTTTTAGTGGCCGTGTAAAACATGCATCCTAAATTTTTTTTTTTTTTTAAATTTTGCTTTTGACTGAATAAAATATGCATCCTACTCTCTATTTCACTTTTATGGAATTTACTTTATAATAATTTTTCATTATCATTGATTTTTTGTATAAGTAGGAATTAAACTTTAGATCTCTTATCGATAACATGAGAAATTTTTTTTTTTTTTTTTGATAAAAAGATCGTAACTTTATTAAGATGAAAATAAACACATTACATCTTCAGCTAAAACCGACTCAATCATGATAGGATTTTCTTTTATCCAAGCTGCAAAACTAACTAAATTCTTAGCATACTAAGCTAAGATATATGTAGGACGATTGCCTTGCCTTTGAATATGAGAGACTTATACTCTCCTAAAATCCTTTAACTTAAGCTATATTCCCTCAACTATATAGCGAATAGTTATTGGTGTTCACACGATCCATTCGTAGCCTCAGCAAGTCCAGTATATTTTACTCAGGCTGCCTCGACTCTTCCAGCAAAATCACTGATTACTACTCCAACTCCTAAAGGATGAGAGGATTTGAAAGTTGCGCCATCAACATTAAGGAGACTTTTTTTTGTGCATCTATTTTAGTTTTTTATAATTTTTTTTTTTTTTCCAATCTGGTACCATAAAAATTTTCCCATCATGACCTTCGGTTAGCTGTCCTTAACTCCTTATGCCTATTATTCTCTTCTTTTTCTTTTTTAAGAATCAAACACAAAGAAAAGAGAATGAGGTTCTAACATAAGGCACATCACAAACTCCTCATATCTATTCAATTCAACTAAAATACTTTTCTTTCCCAAAAAAAGCTTTTCAGGGATGTCTCCCAAAAAAAAAAAAAAAAAAACATGTTTTTCATGGGACTGCCGTAGGTCATTAGGTTTTCCTTAATTTCAAACATGCCCAAAAAAAAAAAAAAAAGAAGAGGTAGGCAACGTCTGCCAAGCAAATCAAAAGAGAAAAAACAAAAAAAAAAAAGAAAAAGAAAAGAAGAAGGGTTAGGGGGGAATGGGTAGACTAAGCATGTAATGAGTAAGTATGTAGTAAGTTAGGCAACGTTTGAAAGAATAATGGAAAGTAGCATCTCGAGTTTCTAAAACTTGATATCCATATTAAAACTTGAGTCCCAAAGACTTGCTTTGCAAGTGGTTTGCTGCTGAAAATGCCACAGAGATCTTGAGTTTTAGAAACTCGAGTTCCTATAGTGGCGTTTTTAAGTCATACAGTGACATTTTAAAGCCCTATAGCGGCGTTTTCTTGCAAATTTTTTTTTTATAAGTGTGATCAAGGAGCGCTATAGTGGCATTTTAAAGCCCTATAGTGACGTTTTAAGGCCCTATAGCGGCGTTTTCCTGCAAAATTTTTTATAAGTGTGATTAGGGAGCCCTATAGTGGCGTTTTTAATCCCTATAATGATGTTTTAAAATCCTATAGCGGCGTTTTTCTGCAATTTATGGAACTCGAGTCTTTAAAACTCGATTTTCACGTGGATTTTTTTTCCACATTAGCCCTCATTCACTTACAAATCGAGACTTAAAAACTCGAGTTTTATCTTAGAACTCGAGTTTTAGACATTTGAGATGCTACTTTTCAACTTTCTTTTGCGCCGTGACAACTAACTAAATTTTTTAATATTTATTGTTATTTAGAAAAAAAAATTCGGGGCAGGGGCAGGCAATGTCTAGGTGAAAAAAAAGAAAAAGAAAAAAAGGCAACCAGGAGGAAAAAAAAGAAAAAAAAAAGGCTGTGAAGAAAAGGAATGAATTCCATGTGGCTATTTTCGTCCAAAAATGATGTTTAATTTTTCTCTTCAGTTTTCTTTATTTTAGAGAGAAAACTTTTTGATGGATCTAAAAAAAAAATATTTGAACTCCATTTATTTTTCTCCCTCTCTACCTAACCAAATATACTCATAAAAGTTTCCCTTTTAATTTTTTCTCCAAAGTTTTCATACAACCTGTTTCATCTAAAAAACACACAGTACGTCTTGTCCAGTTCATTACATATAAATCAAAATTGTCTAATTATTATATTTTAAAAAAAAAAAACCTTGTAACAAGTGTAAAAGGCACAAACTCCACCTAACCCACGATATAATTCAATACCTAAAATTAGTTTTAAAAGCTATAAAAATACGCCTTCATTTCATTTCATAAAAAAAAGTTACATGATAGAATTAAAAAAAAAAAGTTAAAAAATAATACTTAAGTATTGTAATTAATCTTTTCTAGTTCATTACATATAAATCTAAATTGTCTAATTATTATATTTGAGAAAATAACAATAAACCTTGGAACAAGTGTAAAAGGCATAGACTCAACCTAACTCACGCAATAGAGTCAATTTGGTATTGTACCAGCTGATAAAATAAAGAAGTTCCGGGGAAGCCCACCACTGCATCATGCCCTCGTTCTATTAATATGCGTCTCAATGCAATTTTTGAATCGTGTGGCCATTAAGCTGTGTTTATTATTATTTTTTTAGGTGACGTGACTTTGATAAAAGTTAAAACTAGGCATTGAATTCTATTCAGAATTCACGTGGGTAAGGGACCCATATTTGTTAAAACGTTGCTCACTTTCTAATTAAGAAGAAAAAGTAAAAGAAATATTGGTTAAAAATAGACAGATCTTATTTACGTACCTGAGTTACAGCTTTAATCTGGTTGCTAGTGATTTCAAATTCAAGCTCACCCATCTCCTGAAGTTTTAAAAGCACATCAACTAGATCATCATGATCACCACCAGCAGGTTCATGTTTGCTGGCTGAAATGGTAGTACTTCTTTTCATCTTATGCTCATTGATTATTTCATCAAGAATCTTGTCTAGCTTTTTGTGCAGTTTCTCCACTGCAGGCCCCATCCCAGTAAGGAAGCTAAGGAACTTCAGTGATGGGAACAAATCAGGCACATCAAAACCTCCACTGAAATTAAACGTTTCCTTGAATAATGATAACAATTCTTGTTCATATTTGCACTTCTTCCCAATTGCTGCTCTGGAAGTTATACAATATGAGGTGGTGAAGATTTTCTCACTAAGATTGATTGGAAGTCCCTGTGACAAGGAAATGGATTCAACAAGATTCCATACCTCTTCTTCTCTTATTGTCTTAAATGACCGGACTCGCTTGGGATTTAGGAGCTCAAGAACACAAATCTTTCGCATTTGTCTCCAATAATCACCATAGGGAGCAAATACAATACTTGAATTATCATAGCCCAGAATTTCAACAGCAAGAACACTTGGCCTATTTGCAAAAGCAGCATCATGTGTTTTCAGAACCTCTTCAGCTACTTTTGGTGATGAAATAATTATAGCCAACACCTCACCCAGCTGAAGTTGCATAATGGGTCCATGTTTCTTGGCTAAGTCTCTCAAGGATCGATGTGGTAGAGAGAAAACAAGCTGGTGCAAATTCCCTATGAGAGGTAGTTTCCATGGCCCAGGAGGCAATTTGTGGATTTGGCCTTTGGCTTTAGATCTCTTCCAACAAATAACCAGGATAAACAGGAAGGAGAGCCAAGTGAAAAGAGGAAACTGTGGAACTTGGAGCATTGTGGACAAGACAAGTAGAGTTGCTCTTATCTTTGGCCTTTGGTTTTGTAATCAGAGTCAATGAACAATATGCTACCTCGTTTTCTTAAAATTTGTGGGTGCTAACCAGTGGCTTAGCATTATGGTTTATTAACATTGAGTGGAGAGCAAAAAATCTGAGATTGAGAGGGAAACACAACTAATTGTTCGGCGGGATTGGGTTTGGAAGAAACATTATGTGGTTGAGAGCAAAAAAGAAGAGAAAAATGGTTAGGTGAGAGCCTGAGATTTTGACATTGAGAGGGAAGAAAAATGAAGGTGGCTAGTCACTGATTATGATTTATTAACATTGAGTGGAGAGCAAAAAAACTGAGATTGAAAGGGAAACACAACTAATTGTTCGGCGGGATTGGGTTTGGAAGAAACATTATGTGGTTGAGAGCAAAAAAGAAGAGAAAAATGGTTAGGTGAGAGCCTGAGATTTTGACATTGAGAGGGAAGAAAAATGAAGGTGGCTAGTGACTGATGAGTGACTAGTTCTAAGTCTAAGAGGTGGGACCGTGAGAGGAGCAGAAGTCTTAAGACTAAAGAGGAGAAATGAGATTATGAGAGTAGTTGTTGAGACAACTTGAGATAAAAGACAACTTGATAAGAACATTAGGCCTGTTCATGGTCATGGATAAGAATTCAAAATTTTTTTTTTTTGACCCGTTCATGGATGAGAACTTTAGGCTTAGGCGGCCTCTTCTCTTTAGCTCTTCTTAGAACGGTATGATATTTATATACATACATACATACACACACACATATCTATAAAACATGCTTGGGTCGGTTCGGCCTTTGTTGGTGTGCACATCTTGGCACCGATGGCCGCACCGGTCCGACGTTGGTACTGAAGATCTATTGCTAACCACCGTGCCAGAAACCCTTGGTGGAGCCTTGAGCGGGGTCGGGTGGTGCGGTCAGACCGGTTCTGTTGGTGCCGGTATATCCAATATCCATGAACAGGCCTAGAGTCAATGAACAATATGCTACACCTCATCTATATAAAAAAAAGTGCCAATGCACTGATGCACTGTAGCTACAGTGCCCTTTTGGTTTTTTCAATTGACAGTGCCTAAAGTTTTTTTTTTAAAAAAAAATATTTATATGAGCTGGCATATGTATTGTTATACTGACATAACAAATTTCGATGCATTGTAGCTACAGTGCCCTTTTGGTTTGTTTAATTGTACAGTGCCTAAAGTTTATTTATTTATTTTTTATTTTATATGAGTTGGCATATATGTTTTTTTTTTTTTTTTTTTGAGTTGGCATATATGTTGTTATACTGATACAATAAATTTCACAATATTTTCACAATTATTGAGGTGCTCTGATGCGTTGTGGTTGTAGTGCCCTTTTGGTTTATTCAATTGGCACTATAACTACAGTACCTAAAGTTAGCTGACATATATATTGTTATATTGATATAACAAATTTCACAATATTTTCATAATTATTAAGGTGTTAATTTCTTACAAGTCGAAATAAAATAATAAAATATGAGACTATGATCAACCACAATTGAAAATAAATGTTTTGAGAAATGTTACAACACTTATTTTTATCACAATATTTTCACAATTGTTGAGATCTCAGTTTCTTATAGATCAAAAAAAAAAAAAAAAAAAAAAAACTAAGTCCACAACATTTTAACATTAATTTCACAACAAATCATAGGTAAGCTATTATTGATAGATAAAAAAGTGATATCAGTTGTGGGTCCATTTTAAAATTAGTAACAACTTGCCATGTAGAATTTGTTATGAAAATATTATGGAGAACATTTCTATAAAAATAATAATAATATATAGATCGGAACTTATCACGATTGGAAATAAAGGTATTGTGAAAATATTATGACATTTTGTTGTATTGCTAAACTTCTTTTTTGGTTTAGTCAAATTTTGTGAGAATAAATTCACTGTTTCACGCACAAATTTCTTTGTTGTTTTGTTGTTGTTGTTGTTGTGTTTTTATTTTATTTATTTTATTTTAAATGCATAATTTAAAGTGCTTGTCCCAATTAAAACCCAATAAAAATTTACCACCTACGATTTATTGTGAAAATGTTGTGAATGTAACATTACTCTAAAATAAAATTATAAAATATCATACCAAGGCCCACCATAGCTAAAATAAAGGTATTGAGAAAATATCGTGACATTTATTACGTTCCTGATTTTTATTTTATTTTTATTTTATTTTTTTTGTTTATCCAATTTGTTGAGTCAAAATTCATAGTTTTACATATAGTTTTATTGGGCTGACTTTTTTTTTTAACACATTTTTTAAAGTAAAAAACACAGTTTACCAACAAGAAAGAATTATGGAAAAAAGTAATTTCCCCATTTATGTTTGGGGTAGTTTCATCCCTCAACAATAAAGTTGAATAATTTCCACATTTATATTTTGTAGATAAGTATATAGTTCCTGCTGTTACTCTCTTAGTTAAACCCTAACAAAATCTTATGATTCCTAGAATATTTTATTGCGCAATATCTAAAATGGCTTACTAAATTTTAATGTCCTAAAAATTTTCTTCGTGTATTTTGAGTTTTATGTGTTAGTCATACTTAAAAGTAAAAATAATGATGTATTGTATTCTATTTCTTACCTAGAGAGCATAATATATTAGTGGTTTTAATCTTCTAGATTTATAATTTTATCTAATAGAAACTTCAATGACATATATCTTTTGTTATTTTGTTCTATTTTTTTTTTAAATTTGTTTTCTTTCTTAAAAATGTGTTCATTAAAAATTAAGTAAGCTAAGTATTGTAGTTAGGCTCATAAAATAAAATGATAAAGAAAGAAGTATGAATAACAAAATATTCATTGCAAATAGTTGTAGGTATTTAATTTAATGAAGAGTTTCAATTGTAGCATATGTCATCATTTGTTGCGAAAATTTAAATAATGTGACAATGTTTTATCAAAACTTAGTCATTTATTGTTGGAAGATGACGACATTTGTTATCATTCTTAATTAGTTGAATTTTTTTGTGAGTAGATACTATCTTTAGTAAATAGGTTCTAAGAAATGAAAAATTATTTTGTATCAAATGATATAATGTCACCCGTATCAAAATCCAATAAACGAGAAATATGTGTATAAAAATAACTACTCACTAACACATGTCTTTCAATTATTAGTGGGCTAGTTATTTTTTACTGACATGTCTCACACTTATTTGATTTTGATACCGCTGACATGGTATCATTTGAACTAAATACCTTTTCGTAATTAATTATCATATTAAATAGATAGCCATACATTAAATGACTATTCTAAATTTAAATACATGGTTTGATACTACTTCAAAAAACAATCCTATCTTAAATTTTTTGACTCAAGGGGGGCACGTGACTTGCATGTGCAATCCTTACTAGTTTTCTTAAAATTTGTGGATGCCAACTAGTGGCATAGCATTATGATTAATTAACATTGAGTGGAGTGTGAGTCTGTATCATAGTTTCTAATTAATTGCCATTTGATTTCTTTCTAATTAATCAACAATTTGGAATTTAATATATCTTTCTCTTAATTATTGTTCTAAAAGTCAAAATTAGAATCTTCTCCAAAAAAAAAAAAAAAAGAAAAAGAAAAAAAAAGAAAAAAAAAAGTCAAAATTAGACAGCTTTGTATATACCAATTAATCACTACAAAAAAAGCGCTCTAGAGCTGCGTTTTGGAGTTGCGTTTTTTGAAAACGCAGCTTTAGGGTACTATTTGACCTGCGTTTTACAAAAACGCAGCTTTAGGGTACTATTTGACCTGCATTTTACAAAAACGCAGCTCCACCCTTGGACGTATAGCCCTGTTTTCTAAACATGGCTATAGAGTAGCTCTAAAGCCGCGTTTTTTGATGCTGAGGCTGCGTTTAGATGGAAAGGCTTGAAGCTGCATTTTTAGAAACACAGCTATAAACCCATCATGGAAATCCAAAATTTTTTTTTTTTTGTTTTCAATATATCCCAAAGCAGCTTGAACCTTTATGGAGCTGCATTTTTAAAAACGTAGCTCTAGACCTATTGGAACTGCATTTAATTAAACACAGCTCTAGGCTCGGTATAAATAAATAAAAAAAACCCTAAATCCATACACAGTTGAAAAAAAACCCAAAATTGAAAAACACTCTCAACCTAGCTCCCGATCCCAAACTCACTGCCGTGCTCTCAACCTCTCGCCACCGTGCTCTCAACCAATCGTTAAGCTCTCAACCTCTTAGCCTTCTTCATCAATCGGCAAGCTCTCTCTCTATCTCTCTCTTCGATCCTCTGAGTTTCTTCCCTCTGATCTGTTCTTCCCTTTTCCCCATTTCATAGTTTCATTCCAATTGTGATTCTTCACCATAACCCGGTTTAGCGTTCTCTGTCGGACCGGTGTAGACTGACTCGAAGGTGGAGGTGGAGACTTTTCTGACTCGGCCGTGTTTCATGAGCCCCTGAGTCAGTGCCGAGCCAACGATCTGCGAGTGTTCAGCTTCTCGGTGCTGAAATCGGCGACCAGAGGGTTCAGCAAGTCGTTATTGATTGGGGAAGGTGGGTTTGGGTGCGTCTTTAGTTGAACCGTAATGGTTTCCAGGCAAGCTCAATTTCTTCCTTTTATTTATTTTTGCACAAAGATTTTTTCTGGGTCTTTGTTAGATTTTAGGATTATTTTGTTAATTGGGGATAGTAATGGACAACAGTGTTTTTGGTTTTAGAAAATGGGTTCTGTTGGGATTGTTGAATTGAAGTAAATGTGATTGTTTTTTTGAAGAGTTGTAATTTGGAAGAGTATGACAGATCAACAAGGCTTTATCTGAGCTATGTGGGGTTGGCCACACTTGTAACTTTTGTTCAATTTACGGTCATGGCTTCTTCATTGTTTGATATGCTACATGGTGGTATTGCCATTTCTGTTATTGGTGTATGTGACATCATATGCTTACCATTCTTTTTGATTTGTAAGTATTTCACCGTATACTTTCGGTACGATGGTCACTCCATAAGTATAAGTGCTTGTGGGGTATGGGGGGCAAGAGACGGGGTTCAAATTTTCAAGAGGAAGTTTTACACATATATACACTTAAATTAGGTTAGAGTAGAATTTCTATCTTGTATATATAAAAAAGTATTTTAGTCTATCTATTGCAAATCTCCTATCACATTTTTCAACTTATAAGAAGTAGTAACTCAGTTCGATTTTATGTGCTGAATGGGAATGTCAAAGGAATTTTGGCTATCCAAAATACTTGCCAATAGGGGTGTCTAGGCAAACTAGCGACCCACCCAACCTGTCCGACCCACCGCCGTCCGACCCGCCGCCACCCAATTTGACAACTCCAGTGGTCGGACGCGGTTTTTGACTTTGCTAACCCGACACCCAGCGGGTTTGTTATCAGTTTTTCAGTTCAAAACCCATGAAACCTGACCCGAACTGAAGTCCACTCAATATCCTACCATTTTTTCCAGATTTAGCCTCTTTTTTTCTAGATTTCGGCCCTTTTTTCACTTAAATTCGTCGATTTCTGGCACAATAAACACCGGATCTAGCCGAACTAGTGATTTCTCATCACGATTTGGCAGAAATCTCGCCAGATTCGATGGGATCTCACCGGATCTTGGATGGAACTGGCAAGATCTCGCAGGATCTGGCGAGATCTTGCCGCATTTCGAGGATTCCAATGAGGTCGGTTTCACTCGAAACCGACCACCACCCGCCGGAGACCCGAACCTACAAATTCGTTATTGTTATGGGTTGGTGCGGGTTGAAAAAACACCCACCCGAACTGTTACGGGTCGGTTGCGGGTTAGACAAAAACTAGACCCGCCCAACTCATGAACAGCCCTACTTGCTAATCAAGTGACTAAAACATGACCCACACCTTACATATATAACCTTACTACTTTAGAAATTTCATCAATCTATATAATATCTAAAGGTTGAAGTGTAGTATTTTAATACTCCTGTTAAGCCATATCAATATAACATTTGATTCTATTTAAGTCTACTTCGATTCATTCAGTCCACTTCGGTCGGTCTATTTGGTCCATTCCAGTCCACTGTGGTCGATTTGGTCTACTTTGGTCTAATACTCGAATTCAGTCCATTCTATCCACTTTGGTCCTTGTGGTTCACTTTGGTCCATTCGGTCCATTTTTGGACAATTTGACCTTAAATTGATTCTTTTTGCAGGTTGTATTTCTCAATTTTGGGCTCAAAATATCATTTTTTATATCTTAATCTTTGGATTAAAATTATGAAAATTTATTTTATTTGTGCTAAACTCTTTAATTTTCGGTTAAAAAAATACAAAAAATAGGAATTAGAAATTAGAGATATAAACCCTAAAAAAGAAAAAAAATATTCACAAGATTACCTTAATATTCGAGTTTCAATAATATAGACATTATACTTGTGGGGCCTAAGAATCCGGTGACCCCAATCCATTTCGTACTAAACCTAAGACCCACGCCGAGAAGGAGAAAATGCCCGAGGACGAAGTAAGAAAAGTACAAATTGCCCAGGGACGTTGCCAAGGACAATCCTGTCCTCGGCCAATCAAGACCATGAGAGCAGGAAGCAGCGGGCCATCAAAAGTAGCCTTCCGGAGCATCCCAGGGGAAAGAACAGATACAAAGTGTCGGCCAAAGAAGCATGGTGGGGGAATGGTTCAAGGAGAATCTGTCACCTCCACATTAAGTGCGCACACCTAACTCCTTGGCCACATTAATAAAGATGTGACATCTGAACAGTGCTGCCTTGGTTGTTACAACTCACAGGAGTACTAGTAAAGTGGCTGATGAGACAGGCAGTCAGGGGGGGGGTTCATGGAAGAATGACCAAAAAAGCTCCTCGGACTATGCTGAGGACAAACTTTCTCAGAAAACCATAGTTCCTCTATGTATGATAGTGTTGACCATCATATTAGCTGTTGTGATCCTCACTAAAGCCTAGTTCTTAAACCCATTCTCTACAAATTCATTGTATTGGGCTAGTTGGGCTTGAGTTCACTCATCCAGCAGTAGAGCTGCTCAAACCCAGTCCCTATAATTGGCGCCGTCTGTGGGAAGAACTTGTGCATTAATGGGCGCAGCGGTCAAGATGATGGTGGGATCGACGCATTGGCGATGTTCTTTGATGATCGTGCAACCAACGGTATGGAACATGTGGTTACGATCCTAATTGTTACTACGTTGTTAGCCTGTTTAGAGTTAGCGGCTGAATACCACCGTCGATTTCGTTAAGATCGAGAAAAAAACTCTTTCATTACCTTCAACGACACCAACTCCAAGTCCCATTGGAGGGAAGAACAACGACACACTCACTCATGAGCAGTTATTGCAAAGAAATGAAAGATTCAGAAAGTAAAGCAAAAAAAAAAATATATATATATATATATAATACAATTTTTTTATTAAATAAGGGAAAGGTACATCGCACACTAAGTGGCTTAGGCAGGCTTGTTCTAAAGTTAATTACAAAAAGAGAGGTTGAAGCAGACCTGTTTTATGGCTACCAATAACTCTCGAGCTCCCGATGGATGGTACTAGCGACGAGAAAGGAAAAGGAGTAGAAGCGCCTGATGACCCTGTCCCAAGGTTTTCCTTTGATTCTTTCTCAGTTTCATGATAATTAAGCATTAGAGGTGGCAGCACCTGGGCATAAACAGTCCCATAATCTTACAAATCTCCATTGAATGACCTACCATCAAGGTTAGATTCGAATTTGGCCGCACCAAAAATCTGATGCGATTCACCCCTGCTTCGGCTCTTAGTTGAAGAAGGTGGGTCTTCTTCCTTGCTCGGGCGGGAGGTAGGAACATCCTCAGCTTCTACTTCCTTTGCCCTGTGTCGTCTAGGGTCTGGGCAGCATTGGTTCCTGAAAGGGGCTTGGCTTCCTTGCCCTTGCCATCATCCGGAACCACCCCATTTCCCTAGGCTTCAATCACAGTCTGTGCAAAATCCTAAGGAATATCTAGAGGCTGAGAATTTAAAGTTCCTTTTGAACTCAAAGATTTGCAGAATGTGTGAGAACAATCACCCTAGAGCGCCTTATATAGAAGGCGAAGGTTGCTGGAAATTAATCTACATGGAATTCGAAGGGAGAGTTATGAGCAGCATTAAACCTGACCAATTTCTAAAGGGGCACCCAATCACTGAACCTGCATCAATCCCCAAAGGTATTAATGAAGGCGCGCCTTGCACACCGAAACGTCAGGTACGTAACTCGAACAGCCAAGAGACGCCTTGTAATAAAAAACAATGAAAAATTGGCGCAATGGGGCTATCGCCACACGTAAGAGTGGAAGACCAAGCTGCCCTTGTCTAGGTCAACGTTGGGCTAGGGGCCCAATCCGCAGAAGAGCCCCTCCTCGGCAAGGCAAGGCCAAAGCCATTATTCCTTCCAAAGTCGGCTTTTCAACGCTGAGGATAAGTCCCTTCGTGCTAAGAAACAAAGACTAAGTGCTAGACAGAACCAAGGTATTGCATGGTCCTCGGACTCAAACCTATGGGGAAACTAGTCACTTAGCAAAATCAAGTGCTAGACAGAACCAAGGTATTGCATGGTCCTCGGACTTAAACTTATGGGGAAACTAGTCACTCCACAAAAGACTAAGCACTAGACAGAACCAAGATCTTGTATGGTCCTCAGACTCAAACTTATGGGGAAACTAGCTACTTCCAATAAAACGGAGCGTGAGCATTCACCTAGGCTATGAGCGTGGCCAGAGGAGAATCTAGTGCCTCGAATCACCAGCCTGCTTCGATGAAGATGCAAAACGAAAGCAAGCCGATGAGCATCACTTAAAGCACTTCAAGCACTGAAACGCTCTCTTAGGCTCAACAAGTTTGTGAAAATTGGATGTTCGTATAAAGCATATAATGTGAGCCAGAATCCTTTGTGATTCACCCAAAGGGGAAATAAATTGCATTGCGGAGACTGTTCAGTTTTCGGTTAAAACCTGAGGCAAAATTTATGTCGTGGGTCCATCGCTTTCAATTATCCAAGCATTATTGGCACACCGCCAGGATCAACCAAGTATTGAGCAAAGCATTAGAGTACGACAAATAAAGGGAAGCATCATTCGAGGAACTAAACGCAAATGATTGGATATATTACACAAAAAATAGTTTCATTACAATATCACCAAGACAAAAAGCAAAATAAAATGGAAAAGAAAGCAAGATTAAAGTGGCCCAGGCCCTCAAAATAGGGTAGCCTATCGAGATGGCCTATTTCTTCAACTTGATAGACAGCTTGTCTTGGGAGTCTACCGAGGGGTTTTGTCTGATGCCTTGGGATCCTAGCTCGGAGAGGCAACTTCGGAGGACTCTTTCTCGGCAGGAGGGACCTAAGGGATAACAAGTGTGGCTTAGGAGTCAGCAGGAGGCTTCACCACATCCTAGGGCGCTTCTTGGTTACCGGTTTCTTCTTTCTCCAACGCTCCTTGGTGCTTAGTCTCCTCAGCAGGCTTATTTGTTGAAGTTGGATCCTCGACAGCACCGGCCTCAACAGGCTTATCAGTTAAAGTTGGGTCCTTGGCAGCACTGGCCTGGCCTTCATCTATCGCTCGTAAGGTAGAGCCCACTTCAGAGGCGGTAGAGGCAGCCTCGCGAATGGCGGGGGGTGGTACACTCTCTTGGCCCTCCTAAGCTCGGATGAGGCCTCAACCCTAGCCTGGTTGAGGGCTTTATTATAAGTCTGGGAGCAGTAGCATTTGCATACCTCGGGTACTTGAGCCTTGAGAATAGCCTCGGTCTTAGCCACTCCCTCAGGGAAAGCCTCTTCCTTCACTTGCTCTTTAGAGCTATCAGCCTTTGTCCTCACAAACTCAGCTTCTACTTTAGCCTTCACAGCCTCATCCCTGGCATACTCGACGACGCCTCTGGCTCCCTCTACCTCAGCCAGTTTCTTCTTTAGGTTGGCGATATGCTCATTGGCAATCTGTAGCTGACCCTCAACTTCCAGTAGACGCCCTGTTTGGTCCTCGGCCTGTTTCTTAACGCTAGCTTGGCCAGAGATCGCGTTATCTCTAGCCCTCGTCATCTCCTTCAGGTCCTCCCTTGCCTTCTTAAGGTCAGCCTCGGACCTCTTAAGGGTGTTCGCGGCATCTAAGTACTTGTCGAGCTCATGATCCAGGGCTCTACTTTGGTTATTGGCCTCCTCTTCCAGCTTAAAAGTGGCCTGGATAGCTTGCCAATCAAAACAGGTACACCATAGGTTGGGAACTAAGGAATAAAATTTAACAAAGGCGCAAGTATTAGAAGTCTTACCATACCCAGGTACCTCTTGAGGTTAAGGGCAACTTCCTGCCTCCTCAAGCCTCCCAGCTCGGCCATGTCAGTAGGGAGAAGCAGGGACCTCTCTAGGGCATCGGCTATGTAAGCACCCTCGCTCCCTCAGAAGTCCCTGAAGGTGGCATCATCCATTATAGGCTTCCCATGAAGCATGGCGGCAGGTAGCTAGGGTTGGGGCTCGGACTGTTAGGCGACCTCATTTCCCTTGCCTTAACCACCGATCCTCAGTTGCTTGGAAGGTCGGTGGGCTCTATCTTCCTCTTAGGAGGAACGAGATCTTCCCCTATCCACTGGGTCTTTGCCCTTGGAGGGCCTCTTCCTCTTCAGATCGGTGGACTCGAGCTGAAGGTTCGAGGTCGGCAGAGTGGAGGACGACCTAGTCTGCGCAGGCAAAGACTTAGGTGGGGGAGGAGGAAACTTGGGTGGAGGAGGAGAAAGCTTAGATTGTGGCTTCCCCGATGTGTCCTTCCCTGGCTGGCCCTCAATTAGGTCGAATAGGCTGGTTTGAGTTTGTCTCTTGAAACCCATTTCGGCCTGGGTACCAGTTCCTGATGAGAGAAGGTCTGCTTCAGATAAATAGGGATCACCCAAATCACCAGAAAGATCCTCAGCTAGATGGACTTGGTCGAATGCACCAAACTTTTCCTCAAATGGACCCAGATCAGCAACTTTTTCTCCTCTTCCCAAACTTACTCCCTTAGCCTCCGCACCCTAATGGGATGAAGAGGAACCTGCCAACAAGACGCCCTTCAGGATGGAAGATCCTTCAAAAAATGAGAACCCGTGCTCCACCATAGTGATTTGGTGAAGCCGAGGATCGTGGGCCCTGATCACGTATTTCGGAGCTGGGAATGACTTCTGGGCCGGATCGTACCCGAGGATCTTGTGGGTAGCCCTAACTTGATCGTCAGCCTCGTTCACGAAGATCTCTACCTTGAGAACGGATTGCAAATCTTCTCGGTTGACCAAATGGAAGATCCGTTCAAAGGCGTGGGGATCTACAAAATGAAAAAGCATGTTCTAATCAGCAACCAAATGGTGCAAACTATGAAAACATAGCATATCAACCCTTCCCTACTACAAGTATCCCACCTGGTTCTCCCTCTACTGTCGGGCAATGGAGGCCGTCATGCCGCTCCCCTAATACAATGAGAAAATCCTGATTTAGCCCCTTGCTGGACTCGGGGAAGTACTGGATAAGCCGAACCCTATCGTCCTTTGTCTTCATGTAGTAAGACTTACCCTTTAGGCGTTGGAGGTTATAGCACCAGTTTACATCATGGTAGGTTAACCTCAACCCCATCTTCTTGTTCAAGGCGTCCACACATCCTAGAATCCTAAACACATTGACGGCGCACTGGGTAGGAGTTAACCAGAAATGCCTAAGGTAGCCCCTCGTCACCGGCTCCATAGGGATTCTTGTACCACCTTCTAAGAAGGCGATTATGAGAATCACCACTTCACCCTCTTTCCTCATAATATAGCAATCCCCTTCTTCGCAGTACTTCAAACCCACATTACTGGGTATCCTATAATCGGTAATGAATTTTTCCATCGCCTTTTCATACTTAACCAACCTCTTAAATCTACCCATCCTAAAGAACGGCTAAAAATTCAGAGAAGAGTGAAAGGAAGAAAGGAATAAGGGGAAAAGAAAATCAGAAATGGAAAAGCATGAGATAGAGTAAGAAGAAAGCTTACAGAAATGAGGAGAAGCTCCTCGGACAGACTTTTTATGCTGGAAAGGGATACGAGTTGGGTTGGAGGTTTGATCGGATTCAGAGTATGTGTGCCAGAATTCTTGAATGCAAAAGTAAGGAGGAAAATCAGTTCAAATGAGTATTTATATCCTCAATTAAAGACAACTGAGTAGAGTTTCCCTTCCATAAAGGCAGAAAATCCCCACCGTCAGATTACCATCACGCCGTTGAACGTGGGGAGTATGGAGTTGCTAGAATTTAATATGGGTGCGCACCGTATATTGAGGCGCTAGAAACGTGCATTGTACAGGTGAAAGACTCCAACGCTGATGTAGGCCAAGATTGGGTAAGCCATAACGAAGGCCCGAGGACATTAAAATCCTCCTCCCAGTCCACTTCGTACTAAGCCCCAGGCCCACGCCGAGAAGGAGGAAATGCCCGATGACGAAGTGAGAAAAGTACAAATTGCCCAGGGAAGTTGCCGAGGACAGGATATTGCCGAGGACAATCCTGTCCTCGGCCAATCAAGACCATGAGAGAAGGAAGCAGCGGGCCATCAAAAGTAGCCTCCTGGAGCATCCCAGGGGAAAGAGCAGACAAAGTGTCGGCCAGAGAAGCATGGTGGGGGAATGGTTTAAGGAAAATCTGTTACCTCCATAATAAGTGCGCGCACCTAACTCCCTGGCTGCATTAATAGAGATATGACCTCTGAATAGTGCTGCCTTGGTTGCTGTAACTCACAAGAGTACTGGTAAAGTGGCTGATGAGACAGGCTGTCAGAGGGGGGGGGGGCTCATGGAAGAATGGCCAAAAAAGCTCCTTGGACTGTGCCGAGGACAAACTCTCTTAGAAAACCATAGTTCCTCTATGTATGATAGTGTTGACCATCATATTAGCCGCTGTGATCCTCATTAAGACCTAGTTTTTAAACCCATCCTCTACAAATTCGTTGTATTAGGCTAGTTGGGCTTGAGTTCACTCATCTAGCAGTAGAGTTGCTCAAACTCAGTCCCTACAATACTTATATTTGGAAAAAAAAAATTGCTACAATTTTAAACTTATATAATAATTTATACTGAATATAACATGTTACATGTGTTCCATGGAATAGAGGTGTATATATATATATATATATATATATTTTTAGATATTCTTGGATATGTTCAAATTAGTTAATTTGTAAAGTTGTGATTTACAAATATGTTTTGTGTCCCATGACAAAAAGTGTTGTAATTGCTTTAATTTATTTCCTTGTATTTTGTGGGATTTTATTGTATTGGGTTTAGTATTAAGTTGGTGAAGACTTAAGCTTAATTGAAGAATCCGAGCATTTCGAGACTAGCTCACGAGAAGGGTTCTCGCGAAAAGGGCATGTGAGAAGCACATGACTGGACTCTGAAGAGTCGTGCCAGGCTGTCATTTTCGCGAGTGTCTCACGGGTAAGGCCTTCTCGCTAGGTAGTTGCGAAACATTCTGCCTAGAGGATTTTTAAGAGTGACTTTCTTACCCTTCACCCATACTATGTATACCATCATTACCCACAAATGTATGAAAGACCATTCAGATAGAGAGCTACTCATCCTTAGTGAGAAATCATTGTAGCCTCTTCTCCATCCTTCTCCCATTGTCGTACCTTGAGAGGAGATTTGTACCCAAACACAACCCACACCTATTCAGAGTGTAGAGAGTGTTTTGGAGTTGTTGGGAAGCATTGGAAGAAACCAATGATGGCAGATGCAACATGGAGCTTGTTGCGGGATCCGGAAAGCTAGACAAGACACGGTTCTAAGAAGCTTTGTTGGAGTAGGAGCTTGGAGGGCTTAGGTACATCGGGTAGATTAGGCTTGGAGGGTCTCTTGCTAATCCATGTATCCTAACTGATTGTCTAGTGGATCGATTTTCACTTGGAGGGTGATGGAGAGGTTTTTCATCGAGTTCTTCGGTTTCCTTTTCAATAACACATTGGCGTGTTATCTTGTGTTTGCATATCTCTTCCCTACTCTTTTGAATTCCATTTACTGCTGTGTTGTTAAGTTTATGGATTAGAGTAGCTTGTTTGTTTATCCACTCTCATTTACACTATTTCGCACTTAGTATTAAGTTAGTGTAAAATCTATCGAGTCGTAACTTTAATTTGGGGGTCTAAACAGCTCTTGTGTTTTCAACACGTTTTCGAGCTTTCATAATTGATTATAATATTTAATAACATCTTCTTCATATATATATATATATATTGTAAGGGCTCAAACAAGCTAAGCCATGTTAGAATAGAGAGTTTGAATGCAACGACCCAATACAATTAATTTGTTATAGAATGGGTTTGCGAGGTTAACCTTGGTTTACTTGTATGGTTTAGCTGCTATATTAATGAAAAAAAAAACATCAAGTGATTCCTAAAAAAGAAGCAGCTTTTGGGAACAACACTTCCACGGGTGAGGATGAGGAGGAATTGTTCATATAATATTTTGTCTTGGTTATAGTGTAATGTTGCACAGAGTATGTTTTTTCTTTCCCATTTTTTGTATACCCAGTTTACATCATGCTAGGTAAGGTTAGTCGTCATTTTCTGGTTTAACACGTATACACACCCAAGGACCCTAAAGATATTTGGGGAGCATTGGGTTGGGGTTAACCTATAATTTATAAGATAGTCCCTGGTGACCATTCCCATAGGAAGTTCCATTGCCTTCGATGAAGGTGATCATAGGAATGACCACAGATTAAGGAGGTCTGTTTAAGACCAACCACTCACCATCTTTGTAGTGTTGGATTTCAACACTGTTGGGAATCCTATATTGTGCCCTAAAGGTAGCCCTAGTCTCAGGAGTATCCACTAACTTAGTGTATCTACCCATGGAGCTTTATGGCACGAAAGAATAAACTTGTGCAAAGAAAAGAATGTGAAGATGAACACACCTACAAGCAAAGGGAAAAGATCTCTTCAAAAGGTTGCTTGAGCTTAGATTGCCAGAATGTGTAAATGAACTTCAACCAGCCTCAAGCTCCCCTTATATAGAGGTAAAAAAGTGAGCGGTAATTTTCCTGCTCATAAGTAAGGAGAAATAGGGATCGTAGGATCTTGATCGAGCCGTAGAACGTGGGGAGACAAGCAGTCGCCTGACGCCATAAATGTGAGATCGTGGATTCTGAAGTGTTAGGAGACAAATGAAAAGACGTTACCACGTGGGAATGCACCTGACACGTATGAAGTCTTCTTGTATGAGTAAAACTTTGCTTTTATCTTAGGTTTAATAGCAAGAGTTTTAGAGGGCTATTGTGGGTGCCCAAGGATCGAGGATGCCCAAGGATCAAGGATGAAGTTGAAGAGTTGCAACATTGGTGTGGGAATGCCATGGGCCACGGGCCCGAGGAGGAAGGTCACCTGAGGAGAGGAAGTGATGAGTCGAAGTACTCTAAGGCATTCTAAGTGGGAATGAGGACCTAAAGAGAGAGAGAGAGAGTCAGTGGTCATAGGGGAAATTTATAGTTTGGAGTAGCTTGTTGCTTCCGTATTAAATGGTGGGCAACAGCTTTATTAGTTGTATTGATGAGGAAGTGACCTGAATAGTGTAAGTCATAGTTAAGCAAACTCCTTTCACCACCTTCTTCAAAGGTAGAAGGAGACAAGTGACATGAAAGAAATCATTGCTCTGCAAGTCCACATCACCTTTTTTTTTTTGTTTTTTTTAATTGTCATTATCTTTAATAAATCCTAAAGGAAGACAACAAGTATTCCTGAAGATAGACCAATTAAAATATATAATAGTTATTAAGAAATTAAACTGATCACCGCTTCTTATGTGCATAAACTTTTGGGATAAGTAATATAGTTCACACAACAAATAAATCATATTAATACAACATCATTTTTTTTTGTTTCAAGATTATTATAAAGAATATCTCAATAATTAAAGAAATCATTGAATACAACATCATCTTTAAAAATAAATAAAAAAATCATTGCCCTGCAAGTCCACATCACCCTTTTTTTTTTTAATTGTCATTATCTTTAATAAATCCGAAAGGAAGACAATAAGTATTCCTGAAGATAGGCCAATTAAAATATATAATAGTTATTAAGAAATTAAACTGATCACCATTTCTTATGTGCATAAACTTTTGGGATAAGTAATATAGTTCACACAACAAATAAATCATATTAAAGGCTAGAAATCTGATTATTACATATAGGTTTTGGTTTATTTTATTTTGGAGAAATTATTTACATATAGGTTGGAAGGGATGGCAGGATGATATTTACAAAATGAGGATATAAAAGAGTGGCTATGTTTTAGTCTCTAACTAATTAGGGAGAATTCTTAGGTACTCTTGGAGCATGGATAAATGATGCTTACTCCTCTCACATTCATGTTAGATCCCATCATGAATTTAATGAGTAAAACCCACCATGAATGTGAGAGGATGAAAAACAATTCTCCATACTTTGAGAGTCCTAATATTTATTTGGTAATTAATACTTTATAATTTACTTTGCAGAGAGAGAATTTTCTTTTGAGAAAACATTAGGTTAGGTTGTGGTGTAAAACACTAGTTTTACGCCATCCAATAGCCCTTCGCCACGTCACCCATCACTTAAATCCCAAACAGAGAAAGAGAAACAAAATGATTTCCCCAAAAAAAAAAAGTTCTCGCCATTTTCCTCTGCTTCACCACGTTGGCTGTGTCCTTTTGCTGTGACCACGAAACACTCTAAAGTATGTTTGGTTCCAAAGAATCCTAGCTAATTAAAGAAAGAAGAAAATTCAAATATTGCTATATTCTGTCTTCTCCCCCAATATGAAAAGATTGTACAATTGTTGCCGCAATTATCTATCAATCCCCTTCTTCTCAGACCAAAACATTCAAAAGTCCATCTTCTACTATGCTTTGAAAGCCCTATATAAAACGCTTCAAGAAGAAGAATTTCAAAATTTCAAAAAGAAAAGATAAGAAAAAGCCCAAAATATTTACTTTCAAACCCAGGAAAACGAACTAAACCCAAAAAAGAACCCAAAATATTTACTTCAGGAGATTTAAGTGATGGGTGACATGGCGAAGGGCTATTGGATGGAGTAAAACTAGTGTTTTACGCCACAGTCTAACCTAATGTTTTCTCTTTTCTTTTAACATTCACATTCAAATAAACAATTGGCATATAGAGATACAATTTTGATCAATTGAGAAATGTTCTATTAAAAAATAAACAATTGAGAAACAAGATACCATTTTGATCATCTGAGAAATGTTCTATTAAAAAACAAATAATTGAGAAATAGCTATAGGAGAGTTGCAATGCACAACATTTTCACAATAAATTATATGTAATAAGTTATTATCGATTCTAATTTGAAACCACAACTGAAATTACTTTTTTACCTACTAATAACAGTCAATAACAATCTACAACTTAGAATTTATTGTGAAAGTACTGTAAAAATATTATTTGTATAACATTTCTCCTTTGTAATACATTTAAATTTTAATATAAAAGTTACCCAAAAAAAAAAAATTTATTAACACTATGCAAATAAGCTACCAAAAATAAATAATTTCCAAATAAAAGATAATGCTGCCGTCCAATCCTCTCCCACTCCATATACTCCCAAGCACTTATGTGCGTCGGAGGTATTAATCCACCTAAGAGGTTGTTGGTGAAAGGTTGCTATCCGAGCCCCACCCCAGTCCCATCGAAACCTATTAATTTTTCCCATTGGTGAGGCTATACAACAAGTGGTAGCGATAAATTAAAATATAGTGAAATTATTTTACTCAATGTTATCTTATTATAAAGATACACCACTAGCTACCGTGTTTAGCATCCACAAATTTCAAGAATCGTGCAGTATATTGTACCTTGCCCCTACGAATAGAAAACCCAACCACCAAAGATAAAGAGCTTCTCTAGTTGTCCCCAATGCTGCAAGTTCCACCCATTCCTATTTTTACTTGGCTTTTCTTCCTATTCATCTTGGTTATCTATTGGAAGAAATCTAAAGCCAAAGGCCAAATCCATAAGTTGCCCCCAGGGCCATGGAAACTGCCTGTTATAGGCCATTTGCACCACCTGGTTTCCTCTCTCCCACATCGATGCATGAGAGACTTAGCTCAGAAATATGGACCTATTATGCAACTGCAAATGGGAGAGGTCTTGGCTGTAGTCATTTCATCACCAAAAGCAGCCAAAGAGGTGCTGAAGACACACGACCCTACATTCGCTAATCGGGCAAGTGTTCTTGTTGTTGAAGTTATGACCTATGATAATTCAAGTATGATCTTTGCTCCCTATGGCGATTATTGGAGACAAATGCGAAAGATTTGTGTCCTGGAGCTCCTTAGTACCAAGCGTGTCCAATCATTTAGATCAATAAGAGAAGAAGAGGTGTTGAATCTTATTGAATCCATATCCTTGTCCAAGGGACTTCCTATCAATCTCAGTGAGAAAATCTTCTCCTCCACATATAGTATAGCTTCCAGGGCAGCATTTGGGAACAAGTGCAAATATGAAAAAGAATTCATATCATTAATGAAGGAATCGTTTCTTCTCAGTGGAGGCTTTCACTTACCTGATTTGTTCCCTTCAATAAAGTTCCTTAGCTACCTTACTGGGATGAAGTTTGCCATGGAAAAAATACACAAAAGCACAGATAGGATTCTCAATAATATAGTCAACGAGCATAAGATGAAAAGAAGTCACACTTCAGCAGCCAACAAACATGAACCAGATTATCATGATGATCTAGTTGATGTGCTTCTGAAACTTCAGGAGACCAGTGACCTTGAATTTCATGTCACAACCAACCACATCAAAGCTATCATTCTGGTATGCAAACAAGATCCATCAATTTATTACCCATATTTCTTTTGTTTCTTTTTCATTTTTCTTTTTCTTCTTATTATTTGGAATACTTTTACAAGTGCACATGCATCTGCAATAATATATATTTTTTTGAGTGGTAGACATTGCAACTTGGAAGCCAAATACACATGATGACATGATTGTGTAGTGTCAAATAATTTCTCTTGACATTAGTTTTGTGTGCACAAAACAAATCAACATACAGGTAACGGAATCAAGAATTTGGAAAAATAATTTAACAAAGCTATGACATACTTTTTTTATTATACAAATTATCAAGTTGAATTATTTTGCTTAGTACTAAATATGCATGTCACTATGTCATTGTAATTCAACTCCCTTTTTTAGGATGTTTTCTCTGCAGCAAGTGAGGCTTCAGCATCCACGATAGAATGGACAATGTCAGAATTATTGAGAAATCCAAAAGCTATGGAAAAGGCACAAGCTGAAGTGAGACAAGTCCTTGAAGGAGGAAGAAATATTAATGAAACAAACATTCAAAATTTAAATTATTTGAAATTAGTTGTGAAAGAAACTTTACGATTACACCCTCCAGCTGCCTTGTTTACAAGAGAATCAAGAGAAAAATGTGAAATTAATGGTTATGAAATACCAAGCAACACTAGAGTTATCATCAATGCATGGGCTATAGGGAGAGATCCTTAACATTGGTTTGATGCTGATTGCTTTCGCCCAGAGAGATTCCTTGGCTCTTTAGTTGATTTCAAAGGGACCAACTTTGAATTCATTCCATTTGGAGGTGGTAGGAGGGTATGTCCAGGCATATCATTTGCTCTTGCAAATGTTGAACTTGTTCTTTCTCAGTTGCTATATCATTTCGACTGGAAACTGCCCATTGAGATCAAACCCGAAGAATTTGATATGTCTGAGTCTTTTGGATTCACCTGTACAAGAAAGAACCATCTATCCCTAATTGCCATTCCTTGGTGTCCTCTATCACATGTTTGCAAGACCCACTAGTATCCTGCTCTAGAATATGTTTGAGCACCTTCTTAGTAAAGTTAAGATCCTTCCGATCGGTCCAAAATGGAGAGAGAAAGAATGAAACGCTCTGACGAAGAGGAAGATGTGCTGGCTCGCAGCACTAAGAAATTCAAAGACAGCCACATGCCATCAGGAGATCCAGGAGGGAAGGAGCATGAAGTGCGTTATAAAGGAAAAAGCTACAAGGACAAGTTAGTGGGAGCGATTCCAGGAGCCTTTGAGCAAGCCTTTGGTTTTGAAAGTTGTATGCAGGAGGATATTGTATCTGATGATGAGGACGAGCAGGAACAGGTGGACAGTACAAGAGTTTGCTTCTCTAAAGAGGAAAAAATTCAGATGAGAGACCCATGGAAGAGGGCGATTATCATCAAAACTTTTGGGCGGAGACTGGGCTTCTCCTTTCTGGTTGAAAAAATTAGGAGTATGTGGAAGCCGACAGGTAATATGGAATGTATAGATTTGGGTTTTGATTTTTTCTTGGTGAAGTTGGAATTAGCAAGTGATGTAGATAGTATATTGAAGGGTGGACCTTGGTTCATTGGGCAACACTTTTTAGCAATTAGGCAATGGGAGCCTGAATTTAAGGCGTCCACTGCAACATTATCCTCGGTGGCAGTCTGGATCAGATTGCCGGAATTGCCCATTGAATACTATGAACCCAGCGCTATCGAGAATTAAAAAAAAAAAAGAAAAAAAAAAAAAGAAGAATCAAAATTCAATTTACACTATAAGTTTGGTGTTTAGTCCTCTAAGTTTAAATTTTATTGTTTTAATCAGTTAACCTTGACAAAGCTATCATTTAGTTCTTCATTTATTTTCGTTTGTAAAATGACACCATATATAATGCGCTTTTAACAGTAAAAATTATTTCAAAATGATAATATTTATAAGACAATAGAAGGAAAGACTAAAATAATTGTATGTTTTTAGATCCCTTAAAACACAAGTTGATTAACCTAGTTATTTAGTCAAGTGATTACTTAGGTAAATTATTCAAATCTAGGTTAATACAAGTAAATCATATCATGTAAACAATGTGGAAAATAAAGAACACAATGATATGATAACCCAGGAAAACCAAACTAGTAAAAAATCTGGGGAGGATTTAACCTAGCTATCCTCAAGGTAAAACAGATCCATTATCAAAAAATTGAAGTTTTACAATAGCGACTTAGACCACTAACATCTTATTGCTACATCGAGTATAAAACTTATTACCATGACCACGTAATAGCTCCGAGTCTATGAACTACTTCTTTTTTGGATTCACAGCAACAACAAGTACTCCCACTTATGTTTTCTTTAAGCTCTTTATGCAGCAAGGGAAGCGATCACCAAATTCTTGACATCAATCTCAATCTTGATAACCTTAAGTATGCATGAAGGCAAACACCTCTAGATCTCATAAGAGATTCATACACACAGCATAAACAACAACAACCTAAAAACGTGGTTAGGGCTTTTCCTTTTATACTTAAGGCAAAACATAAAACCCTACACGTCATATGAGCTTGGGTTGAGTTGGAAAATTCTGTAAAAAAAACAATCTGCACAAGCTTCGATCAATTGAGTTTAATTTTCAATTGATCGAGCTTTGCAGATTTACATAATAAATCCTGCAATACACTTGATTCTAACTTTACACATAAACACACTTTGAGCAGCCTAAATCTAGACTAAACGTTTTGATCATGGTTTGCCAATATTACACATTAAAGTTCTAATACATTAGTCCCTAATATCTTAGAACCTAACAATAATAACGTTGTCAAACTTAATGGACCAAAATGACAGAATTTAAACTTGGTTGACTAAAATGACAATTCACCAAATTTGAAGGGTGTAAATTGTATTTTTGCCAAAAAAGAAAAGAAAAGAAAAGAAAACACGTGGAGGAAGAAAAGAGTGGTGGGCAAACCAATTTTTTTAAGAATAAGGTTTCTCTCCAAACAAGTATAAAAAAATAAAAAAAAAAAACTTCAAAATTCTCATATATATTTTTATTGGGTGTGAATTTTAAAAATCTAACTATTAGATTTGATGTTCTTTATATTTTTAACATGAATGTCAAATTTTGTTTGAATTGGATGTTTATACTATTCGATTGATAAACTTATTTTTTATGAATAATTTTAAACCACAAAAACTTGAAATTTAAACCTTTGATTGATGATATATCAATTGATATTTGATCTTTTCCGTATTTTAATTAGGCTGCCCACTAAAAATTATATATAAAAAAAATAAAAACAAAACAAAAGAAAGAAGGGTATGGTGGACAAAAACCTTGGTTTAATTTGTACAACACTCAAACTAAAAAAAAAAATAAAATATATATATATATATATATGTAAGGACTCAATTTGGATTGACCCTGAATATGAATGGGTTTTCAGCCCAATCTAGCCCAAACAATAAATTTATAGAGAGTGGGTTAAAGGTTTAGGCGCTGGCCGTAGATCACCATGCATGAACTTTCTTTTATAAAAAATACTAAGAGTTTCTTTACAAATGGGGGGATGCTCCTCGGCCCATGGCCGAGAAGACCCTTTTCTTCTTTGTTTTCACCCCCCTCTTTTACTTTACTTGCTTTTCTTATATAGTTTTCATCTGCCTATCTCCTTATTCTATCTGTTGATCATCCATTTGCCTTTCTTATGGCCGTCCGTCCCATCAGAGGCCTTATCAGTACTCAAGTGGTTCACTCTGATCAACGTTGCCCTGCCAAGGAGTTATATCCCCATTAATGCGGCCAGAGGGGTTAGGTGAATGCATTAAGTGCGAATGTGACAGCTTGCTCTGGGCTTGTCCTCCCAAAAGTTATCCTTAGAATGCCGAGGACGAACAGGTTCTCGGCGTGGGTTACAAAAGAGGCTTTGTCTGACTTAGCCTTGGCTAGTCAGTCCTTCTTGCGTTGGCCTTGGGCCTACTATGCGATGGGCTGTGGTTATCAAGCCCACGGGCCCCACAATAGCCCCTCAAAACCCTGCTGCACGTTCCCTCGGACGGGGAGGAGGGGTTGATACCTGCGGGCCCTCTAGACGAGCCGCCCCACTTCGTTTTGTGTTGATGCTGGCGGCTTTTTGACTGCCCGATGCGCGTTTTTAGCGTTTCAAGACTTAATGGGTGCCCGCATTAAATTTTGGCGGCACCACGTTTCCCACTTTCAACGGCATGATCTTTTGCTTTTATGAGCAAGCGGTTACATTTGGGGAACCTAAGGGGAGTATAAGTACCTGTTTGACTCGCCTGGTTTCATAATTTTCGCGCTTACAATTATTGACGCGTATGATTTGAATCTGGTTCGACTTGTACACTATCTGAAGAGTATTGTCATACTTCTGTAAGTCTTCTTTTTCTAGCGGCCCCAAATTTCCTTGATTTTACTCCTTCTTTTCTTCTTTTAGAACTTTTAGTTGTCTTTGGGGAATGGGTAAGTTTAAGAAGTTGGTCGAGTCCGACGAGATGATGAACAAATTCATTGTCGACTATGGAATACCCAATAATGTGAGTTTGAAGTACTGTGAAGAAGGGGAGTGGTACCTTAAGAGGAGAGAGGGTGAAGTTGTGATCCCAATATTCGCTTTTGTAGAGGGAGGGATGAGAATCCCTATGAGGCCGGTGACCCTCAATTATCTTAGGCATTTTCGCCTGTCTCCTACCCAGTGTGCCGCGAATGTGTTTAGGATATTAGGGTGCGTAGATATCTTGAATGAGAAAATGGGGCTGAGACTAACTCACCATGATGTGAACTGGTGCTATAACCTTCATCACCTGAGGGGTAAGACGTATTATATGAAGACAAGGGACGATAGGATTCGTCTCATCCAGTGTCTTCCTGATTCCAACAGGGGGTTGACTCAAGATTTTCTTATAGTGTCAGGAGAGTGGCACAACGGCTTTCATTGCCCAACAGTAGAGGGGGAGCCAGGTAGGACATCCGAAGTAGGAGATAATTTAGGTTTCAGTATTCTCAAGTTTTATAACTGTATATTCGATTTGGTTGACTAACCATAAGAGTTTCACTTTTCTTGCCACAGATCCGCACGCCTTTGCACGTCATTTCCATCTGGTTAACAAAGCGGATTTGGAGACCGTTCTTAGGTCGGACCTTTTCCTAAACGAAACCGATAACCAGGTCAGAGCTGCTCATCACATCCTCGGATGCGACCCAGCTCAGAAATCATTCCTAGTCCCGAAGCACGTAATTAGAGCTCGTGACCCTCGGCTTACGCAGATCACCGTGGTGGAAGACGGTTTTGCATTTACTGAGGGGTCTTATATACCTGAAGGCATTCCGCTAGCAGGTCCCTCCTCATCCCAGCAAGTAACGGTGGCCGAGGAAGGACTATCTAAGAAGGCAAGGGAGGTGGTTGAACTGAGTTCTTCTGAGGACGAATATAGCGTGTTCAACCTAGCTGATCAGTCCGAGGATCCCTCTGGTGATCTAGGAGACCCTCATTTGTCCGAAGCCGATCTCCAGTCCCTAAGAGTTGGTACTCCGACTGAGATGGGTTTAAAAAGACAGCCCCAAACCAATCTTCTTGACCTGCTCGAAGGCGGTTCCAAGAAAGGTGTACCAGAAGAGTCGCAGCCCCAGCCCCCAGCACCTCCGCCCCAGATTTTAACTGTGCAAACCAGGTCGTCCTCTGTCCCCACAGTATCAGACCCTCAGACCGAGTCTCATGACCCGAAAAGGAAGAGACTTTCCAAGGGTAAGGAGCCAATGGATGGGAGCAAATCCCATTCCCCGCCCGAGGAGGGTAGGTTTCGCAGGCCTCCGAAGCAACTGAAGCTCGGTGATCAACGGAAGAGTAAGAAGGCCAGCCAGCAGTCCGAGGTTCAGGCCTGGCTGCCCGCTGCCATGCTTCATGATCAGCCCCTGATGGATAACGCGTCGATGCGGGAATCTCAAGGAGCCGAGGGGGCTCTTGTAGCCGAGGCCCTGGAGAAATCTCTTCTTCTTCCCACTGACATGGCCGAGCTAAGAAATATGACTGGGGTAGAGGTTGTCCTCGACCTTAAGAAGTATCTAGGAATGGTGGGTCCTTTGGCACCTATTCACTTTATTCAAAGTTTGTCACTTAATACCTTCCTTTCTCTTTACGGAGTTACTTGTTTTTATTGGCAGGCTATCCAGGCCCTTTTCAGGTTAGGCGAGGAGGTCGATGACCATAGCAATGCCTTAGCGCAAGAGCGTGACAAGTTCTTGGAGGCTGCCAATACTCTCAAGAGATCTGAGGCCGACCTAAAAAAGGCGACCGAGGATCTGGAAGAGATGACGAAGGCCAGGGATACTGCTGTCTCCGACCTAGCCGTGGCCAGGAAGCAAGCTGAGGATCAAACTAATCGCTTGCAAGACGTTGAGGGTCAATTACAGACTGCCAAAGAGAACATTACCTATATGAAGGGAAAGTTGACCGCGGCAATCCATGAGAAAGGTGTTGCCGAGTATGCCAGGGACGAGGCTGTGAGAGCCAAAGACGAGGCGGTATTTGCAAAAATAGACGCTGAGCGCTCTGTAGAACAGGCAGAGGAGAATGCTTTCGCAGATGGGGTGGCTAAGACTGAAGCCACCCTTCGGGCTCAAGTTCCTGCAGTGTGCAGGCATTACTGTTCTCAGACCTGGCATGAAGCCCTCAACCAAGCAGGGGTTGATGTCTCATCTGATCTTAGGAGGGAGGACAGGGTATATTACCCTATTGCCATTCGCGAGGTTGCACCTGCTGCTCCCGAGGAGGGGTCCTCATTACCAGCGGTTGAGAGTCACGATAAGACCGCCGAGGATACACCGTTAACTGACCAACCATCCGAGGAGGTTGAGCCCCAGAGAGCGTTGGGGGAAGTTATAACCGAGGGTCAGGGAATACCACAAGACGTGGCAAGTCCTCCGGCGGACCTTTCGAGACCAAGCCCTTAGGCCTTGGCCAAAGCCTTTTGATTTACTTATTGACTTAATTTGCCTACTGAGTTAAGGAGACTAGTATACGACATAGGATAAATTTGTTTATTTTCTCTTTTATCTCATTTTGTTTCTTGCCTCAGTGGCGTTGTAAGGGAGTTGTATACTTTCCGTTTGAACTGAATACTTAATACTTCGCTTCCAACTAATGATATTTTCTTTTGTTTGCTTTACTATTGTATTCTGCTTAATATTCGTATTCTATTCTGGAGTTAGCCTCATGAAACCATCTGTTATCCTTCAAATATAAATCTAAAGACCGTATTATAGCTTGACTCTAAGTAACGCTTTGGTTTTTCTTCAGATAGTTATTTTCTCCATGGGTTCGAGTCCGAGGACCATGCAATACCCTGGTTATGCCTAGTACTTCTATTTTTCTATAAGTATCCAGTTTTCCATAGGTTTGGGTCCGAGGACCATGCAATACCTTGGTTCTGTCTAGTACCCAGGTATAATGGTGTGTGTAGTTTTACCATAGGTTTGGGTCCGAGGACCATACAATACCTTGGTTCTGTCTACCACTTCTATTTTTTTGTAAGTATCTAGTTTCCCCATAGGTTTGGGTCCGAGGACCATGTAATACCTTGGTTCTGTCTAGTACCCAGGTATAATGGTGTGTGTAGTTTTACCATAGGTTTGGGTCCGAGGACCATGCAATACCTTGGTTCTGTCTAGTACCCAGGTATAATGGTGTGTGTAGTTTTACCATAGGTTTGGGTCCGAGGACCATGCAATACCTTGGTTCTGTCTACCACTTCTATTTTTCTGTAAGCGGATGTTTGTCCTCAGACCGCTTTACTGGAGATGATTCCTCTTTGGGTCAGATTATGATCTTTACACGTGGCATTGATCTCGCCTCCAGCTCGAGGCCCCATCTTTTTCATTTATGAAGCGCCCTTTGTCTATTCCTGTTCCGCGCTGGACGCCTCGGTGCGCGAAACGCGCCTTCATTAATGTCCTCGTGAATTAACATGAGTCCAACGGTCTACGGCCTCCTTGGAAATTGGCAGCTTCATTATTAGCCCAGCTGATAATTCTCTTTTCGAACTCTGCATGAATTAACTCTCACCAACCCCTAACCCTTATATAAAGTGAGGAGATGGTTCCCCCACAATCCATGGACCTCTCAACGCAAACAGAAAAAACACATTCTTCCAGCTCCCCAAGCCCTTTTAACAACCCCGTCGGAATTGTTACCGGGATTGACAAAAACCGGTATGGCTGCAGCCCCCACTGGGCTTTCGGTGCGGCAGAGTCTAGGCGTAACCCTGATGGCGCCCTTCGAGGTGTCCCAGAGGAGGGTTGTTAGAGAACCTAACGTCTTTCCTCGGAGCACACCCCCGACGAGGAAGACGTGCGGATTCACTTCATGGGCGGTGCTCGAGTGTTGCCGTCTCCAACGGCCAACACTCGTGAGGATCGGAGAGAATCGAGGGAACATCATGGGAGAAGGTATCCTGGAGACCCTGCATCTGCTCCTCTCTTTGTTCCAGCTCTGCCTGACCGAGAAGGGAGTTGTTGGTGGCCTGAAAACATGATTGCCCTTCCCCTTCTCCGCCTCTTGTCAAGCTCTCCCATTCTCTTTATACCAATAAAGGGACGGCTTGTCACTTCCCACCGGCTAGTTTTTCTTAGGGCGGCTCCACCTGGGCCTCTGATTGTAGAAATAGCTGGTAGTATTAGCTTGTAAATTTGTTTGTAAAACATGCCTGCCTGAGCCTCTGATTGTAATATGTACTCTTTCTATTTATGAAATAATAATATCAAGATTTCTCTTTTCACTGTCAAATCTTCCATTTTTTTTTTCAACCTACTATAAAACGAATACTTAGAACATTCGCCAAGTGCGCCGGCCAGCACCCTAATCCTTCCCACAGACGGCGCCAATTGTAAGGACTCAATTTGGATTGACCCTGAATATGAATGGGTTTTCAGCCCAATCCAGCCCAAACAATAAATTTATAGAGAGTGGGTTAAAGGTTTAGGCGTTGGCCGTCGATCACCATGCATGAACTTTCTTTTATAAAAAATACTAAGAGTTTCTTTACAAATGGGGGGATGCTCCTCGGCTCGTGGCCGAGGAGACCCTTTTCTTCTTTCTTTTTTTCCCCCCCTTCTTTTACTTTACTTACTTTTCTTATATAGTTTTCATCTGCCTATCTCCTTATTCCATCTGTTGATCATCCATTTGCCTTTCTTCTGACCGTCCGTCCCATCAGAGGCCTTATCAGTACTCAAGTGTTTCACTCTGATCAACGTTGCCCTGCCAAGGGGTTATATCCCCATTAATGCGGCCAGAGGGGTTAGGTGAATGCATTAAGTGCGAATGTGACAGCTTGCTCTGGGCTTGTCCCCTCCCAAAAGTTATCCTTAGAATGCCGAGGACGAACAGGTTCTCGGCGTGGGTTACAAAAGAGGCTTTGTCTGACTTAGCCTTGGCTAGTCAGTCCTCCTCGGCGTTGGCCTTGGGCCTACTATGCGATGGGCTGTGGTTATCAAGCCCACGGGCCCCACAATATATATATATCTAATCTAATCTAATCTAATACTATATATAATAGCAGAAGCTTTTAATAAGGTGCTGACACGTTAGCAAAAAAGGCACCTTAAAACGCTGACACGTATACAACTTTAAGTTAAAAGACCCGCACGGTACACCGTTTCAGTATTCTAAAAATTTTAACTTTTACTTCTACGGCGTTTGAAAGCCTCTCAACTATAAATATAAAAAACTCAAAACCAAACGTTAGCATTTCATTCCACAAAGTCTAAAAACAAAAGCATCCGCTGTTTCCATTCGTTAGACACAAACGGCCAAAACAAAAAACTTTCCTTGCTGATCTTCTCTGCAATAGAGTGCGAACTTGCCCACTCAGATCTCTGCCACCCAGACAGTTTAGAGACACAAGAGAATGATCATTACATCGTTTGAAGATTCTTTTAATAACTGTTTGGAATAAGCCGATACAGAAGGAGAGAGGACGATAGAGAGACGGTAAGTTTGAATAACCAGTAGATGTGAGGGACAGAAAGATAAATCTGAGGGGTGCCATACAAGTTCTGTCATCACCATTAAGGCTGCCGCCCATAAGTTCTGTTTTTAATTTTAGAAAGTGGGGTTTTTTTTTGGGAGAATCATTTGGGCATTATTTATGATTCAGGTATTTTGGTTTGATCTGTTATGATTTAGGTATTTTGGTTATTTGTAGTTTTGTTTAATTTATGTAAATAGACGGGTTAGATTTGGTTTAATTTCTTACCCTATTGTCTTCTTAGGTTTGTTGTCAATTTAGGGATTTGAAATCAGAGAAACAACCTAGAAGATCAAATTCTAAATGAATTGTTATTAGGAATTTTTAGTTTCTGGGTTTTGTTCCTTTGCTTTCATGAATTTCAGTTTCATATTTTGTTTCGTTTTTGCCTATTTGGGTTGCATTCGTTTTGGGATCTATTTAAAATCAACATGCATGACTTTTTATTTATGTTGTTTTTTTTTTACAATTGGTATTTATTGCATTCCTTCTTTCTATGTTTTTGTTTCTGATGTTCTCTTTGTTCATTTTTGTCAAGTTATTTGAGTGTTTTTTATTAAAAAATTAAAGTTAAAATTTAATTTTCTCCCCTGCAGTTGCGATACATAGGCTACAGTTCACAGATCATAGTGATTGAGGCATTGCATTAGAACGAGTACCAAAAATTTTGAAAGGTAAGTTTTTACAAATGTTAACTTTTAAAAACCCACACCGGTTCAGTATGTAACCACTCTATCTGCCTTCTTATATACTGTTTCTCTTCAATTTTTCCCTTTTTTAGTTATGCTCTTTTTCCTCTGTTGGAAGAAACTCAGTGACGCTCGAAGAGAAAGCACCGGGGCCTGCTTTCACTAGCCTGCCACCACTGGTCAGCCAGGGAAACCACTACCGGTAAAACTGATTTCTTTCTTTTTTCCCTTTCAGTTGTACTGCTTTGGATTTTATTTTCTTAATCTTCTTCTCCTTTACTATTATAGAGTGAATTGGAGAATTGAACCTTTACTTAGCAGTAGTTGGATTTGAAATAAACTCATTCTATTTTGTAGAATAGATTAGGTGATTACGTTGGTTGTCATTACTCATTAGGATGTTATTATCTCATAGCCAATTGTTTCGGCTATTTTAATTCTAATTAGTTTGCTATTTGAATTATTTTCAATTGGATGTAATCCATATCATGGCTATATTTTATACGGAAAAGTGTAGAAATAAAGATCATTAGAAAAATTAAACCAACACTATCTCTTTTCTCTCATTAAGGAGATTAGACATCTCAAATTGACTAAAATCCTCTGTTCTTTTCAGTTGCTAAGGAAATTTTGCATGCAGGTTACTCATATGCAGTCAACAGATAATTTTGATAGAGGAGGTACAGTACTTTTTCCTAATTTACTGTTGGTAAATGTATGATATAACACATAAAGTTGTTAATCTAAGAATTTTTTATATCCTCTTTTTTTGTGTCTTCATCATCGTTGTTGCTGATGATGCTTATTACAAAGCCAGTACCTGTTTTCTTTCTGTTTTCATTGGTGAATAGGATTTTCTTTTTTGTGAATTTATGGTTTTCATTTGGTAAAAGTTTGGGTTTTAATTATTACCAAAATGAGAGGGTGAAAAACTATTCTCTTTCTTTGAATAGTGATCATCTCAATTCGCAAAAGAAACTCTAAATTCCACTATTGGCTACAACCTGCTAAATCTTCCAATTGTTGATGTATGCTACAAGAACTCATGTTACTTCATTGGTAGATAGGATTTTATTTTTAGCGAATTTATGTATTTCATTTGGTATAAGTTTGGGCTTTAAGTTTTCCAAAAATGAGTGGATTTAAAACTGTTCTCTTTCTTTGAATTTGTTTTCAATGCCATCAGATTTTTTGGTAATTGTATTGTCAAAGCTATTCATATGTTTTTGTATTTTAATCTGCAATTACCTGTACTGTTTAGTGCCTATGATTATGTTTGATGATAAGTTAGAATTAAAGCTTTTAATTTTGAATGAAAAAGTAACTTTATATAGGTTCTCAAAAATATAATTGGGAAACTTTTTTACAGCAATGGAGAGGGGGGAATTTGAACCATGTTTATCCTATAAATTAAAGCAACTACCTTATGCAATAAACATATAAATATAATGCATTTTGGCTAAATTTTGATGTGTTTTGGGATGATACAATTATGTAATTTGATTTATGTTATCAAGATGTAATCTACAATTTTACATTGAAATTTTATTCATAATGTTCTACTCATACCAAAAAAATATGTTCTGCAGAGTGCAAAGGCAGATATTAATGTGGAGAAGGTTTTCTTTTCAAAAGCAAGGGATATTAAACGAAGGCTTGCTGATACTAATTCTAAGATTGAGGTATGTGTGCATCAATATTGGATAGAGTAAATCAATCATCATAGAGAGCTGATTGAATCGATATTAGATTTCTGATTCAATATTTTGGCTTCTCTGTTTGTGTTTGGCTTTTGGCGGGTGTCCGGATTGGCATATACATTGAACTTATATGTATGACATTGAAATTTTTGATTCAATATTTTGGTTTCTCTGTTTGTGTTTGGCTTTTGGTGGGCATTCGGATTGGCATATACATTGAATTTATATGTATGACATTGAAATTTTCATTGTAATGTGGCAACTGTGAAATGATAAGGGAATGGGCATTAGTTATGAATCTTATGGTCATTGGAAAAGACAATTGTGAAGAAGGCTTTAGCACTTTAGATTTTATCTATCAATATTCTCTAAATTTTTTTCTTCCCTACTCTTTTTCCATGCTTCATCCGTTTTTTTTCCTCCAATACATGATGCTTCTTTTTCTCCCAGTTTATCCATCATTGATTTTTCTCTGTGTATAGAGCAGAAAGTAGGGAGGCAATCTGCCACTAACACAGGTTTTATTACTTTTTTAGGACTTCACCTTTCTTATATGAGACACTATACTTTTTTGTATTTGTGTTTAGGACTTACTATTACTTCTGTTAAATACCTTTTCGCACTGATCTTATTTTAAAATATTTTTTTATGCCATTTTTTAGTGTATACTGCCATGCACATGATCATGAAGATTAGTTTTCTGGTCGTTAGTAATTTATGTTATTGAATCACACTTAATACAGAATACCTCTTTGGCCTTCAAATAGTGACATGCATTGATCTCAAACGATATGGTTTATGTATACTGTTTATCTTTTTTTTTTTTTTTTTTTTTTTTTGGAGAAAGATTGTTTATCTTAATTGATTGTTAGATTACCAAAATCTTCATTTTTTTTCATTTTTTCTCCTCTGATTTTTAAATCAGTTACTTCTTCATTCTGCAGCCTTTGAAATGATTTGGTTTTGCTTGGAATATTTGGATTTGTTTTTTTAGGGTACTCCAGACTTATAATTCAAAGGCTATGATATTTAGATTGTTTTAATAATTGGGCTTCTAATTAATATATAATGGATTTATCTTTAGTGTGTTAACAGTGTTGCATGACTGTTGACTGAGTTTTTTAGCATGATATGTGTTTGAAAACATGTCTTATAGACCTGCATTTTATTTCCTTAGTATTATGTTGTTTAGAAAATATATACCTACAAAAGAATCCTCTAACTTTTAATACCATTAAGATTTATTTTTTTTTTTTTTTTGAGAAACTAATACCATTAAGATGATTGCACTATTGACTCATAAAATAAATGCCTACAAAAGAGAAAGCAAAGGATAACCCATAGCTGTATGATGCCAGTTAGTATATCTTCGATCCATTTTTTTTCCCAGTAATATGTTTGAAATATGCCTAAAGGAATACGTCCAGACCACAGCCACCCCCTTATACTTTTAAGGGCTAGAATATAAATGAAAACAACATGGAAAGTGTACCAATAGTAGTTTTACATAAATATCTTTTTAGAGTAAACTTACTAGAATTAAGATACATCAATGCTTTTGACTGGCTTAGTATAGGGTGATTTCTTAGGTTTTGTATGGCTAAATATTGTAGTGCTCTTTACGCTTAAACTCACATGACTCAATTAAAATATATAAATAAAGGATCCTATTGTGCATCTTTGATTCTTAAAGGGAATGTTCATGTCGATGATCATGATCATCTCTTTAGAAGTATTTGGATTCAATTAGTTTTTGTTTTGGACTGGACTGGACTGAACTATAAAACCATATTATGATTCAGTTAGGTTTTTCCCATCAATTTACAGTAGCAAAATATATTGTTAGGATTCTCTTTTGTTTTGTTTTTCTGTTTTGGCTATGCTTTCTAACCAGTTTGCCTAATTTGTATTTCTGAGGTTTTTAATTCAGTCTACCTCAAAGATTACATTGTTGTGATTTTGAGGGAATTTGAATTTGAATTTATGATGATTCTGAAATTATTCATTGCAATTTCAAGCTGAGTTTTTACATATGGTTTATGGTCTCCATCATTTTTCCCTACAAGTGTTTGTGGGTCTTGGTGTAATAATTGATAGTAGTGGAATACCTATAATGCCAAAGTATGTATCTTAATTCTTAAAATTATAGGTACTAATTCTAAAATAGTTGGTTTCCTGTCAAAATGATTGGATATGTAGTTTTATAATTTTTTTTTTCCATAAATTAGTTCATTAATATAATGCCTAATTTTATTTCATTGTCCAAAGTATATATACTCAATTTCGTGAATTCAGTATGCTACCCTAATATGAATGACCTTCATTATAACCACTATGTTCCATTTTATTGATCACTTATATACAAAATGAAGTAGCAATGCTAAATTATGTTATTAAACTTGAGTTTGGTGTTACTCAACCTTCAAATGTTTTTATTATTAATGGTTCATTTATTTAAACCTGCCAAATAGAAGAAGCCTTTTCCTACAATTAAGGCGGTGTTGCCATGTAGGAAAAAAGGTCATCTAACTTTCAGCCACGTTCCCAATTAAAAAATGAAACATTTTACTGTTTAGCAACACCATAACACAGTTTAATAGTCTCTTAGTATAAAAAAGAAAACTAACTGTGTAATCAAAAGGCTTGCTGTTATTAAAAAAAAAAAAATCTTGCTATACATAGAAAGAGAAAGAGACGGAAATTGTTGCTCCATTCGTTCTCTGCCCCATCCCCTCTCTGCTCTGTTCGTTCACTGCCCCATCCTTTCTCTTTATTGAAACATTTTTATTTCTTTTTTTTGTATGTTCTTTTTATACCCGTTATTTTCAAGTTCTTTGAGTGTCTTTTCCCCAATTTATAACACACATAGTTCCATTTTCAAGTTCTTTTATCCGTTTTTTCCCCAATTTTTTACAGTTTTTTTTTTTTTACCAGTCCAATCTGAGACCTAATCTGTCTAGAATAAAATTTTTTTTTTTGGTCAATGTTGCATGCCATACATTTGATGAAATTTCTCATAGTCATGCAGTATTAAATGTCTCTTATATAAAATTTAAAGAGATGAAACTTCATAATGATTTTTAAATTAGAAGAATCTTGAAAAAATTAATGTTGTTATGATGGGGCATTAACAATAGTGAAAATATTTTAAACCTCCTTACAGAAAAGATTGGTGTGAGGGTAATGTAGCTCTCATGTGTTTTACTTTTATGTGTTGAGATTTCCATTTGAGGGTTTTGATTTTTAAATTTGGATTTCTATTGCTTTAGTTTCTATAGGTCACATTTGTATGTGCAATTTATCTTTTTAATAAAAACTTATAGAAATTGCAATTGGTCAATCAATTTCGCAAACACATTTACGTCTTTGATTAGTTTTGGTGATAATATGTTTTTTCGTTCAAAGATTGCCTTTTAAAAATATTGTTTGCTAATTTGTGGGTTGACAAAATAGAACTTGAATAGTTTTTTTTTACAGAGTTGGTCTAAAATTTCCCACGGCCAAGGTGGGATGCAAAATTGGGTGTGAATACATAGCTTGAGGTCATTCACAGCGAAAGCTCCTACCTATGCCTTGGAATTTTTTTAAGAGTATGCTCTATAAGTACTTTTATTCTGTTTTGAGATGATTAAAGATTTATCATAATTATCTCATTGGAATTTTGGCATAGTTAAAAAAAGGGGTGGCAAGGTATATAAATGTGCACATGCATAAATATTTGTATGTATCAGTCCTGCCAATTTGTAGTAAAGAATTATTATTTTCAACTATAAGATTTTAAAAAAATATATTGTTTCTTTAGCCAATCTGATTGTTTTGGTTATGATGTAATAATATTATTCTTCTTTTCTTTTTGGAAGGCATAACAAATTCAAGATATACTATATGATAGTAGGTCTAAAACAAAACTAAAAAATTAAACTAAAATCAAAGTAGAATTTTTATTCATATATATATATATATATTGTTTTGCTTTCAAAGTTGACTAAATTAATAATGTCTATCATGTGTTGGATGGAATTCATGATATATGTAATGGTTAGTGGAACTCATTTGTTGTTTCATATATCAATGTTTAGTATTTTTAAAACAGGCAAATACTTCTATTCTTCATATTTTTATAATAGGTCTTGATGCCTACAACCTCCCATTAAAGATTATGCCACTTTTTTTAGTGTTTTGAAGTGCATTGTTTTCCCATAACGTTGTACTGTAACAAGAATAACTCAAGATGTTGGTTATTGTGTCTTTTATATCACAGAGGTGTAACAATGTATATTTTCTTTATTTGTAAGCAGTCAATTTACATATTTGCAAGCAAATTTAGTAAGGACAAGTGAAATGATTTGTTGGTGGTAATGTAGTTGAGAAGATTTTGGATTCATAAATCAACCTTTTTTTTTTAAATGTGAGCTAATGTAATTTTCTTTTATTCAAGGTTTTCTTATATATTGTTCAATATACATTTGGTAGTCAAGCAGATTCATTTCGAATTAAATAGAGCACCAAAAGAAAAAGGCATGGAAGACGAAATAATTTCCAAACTAAATGGTCCTACACTAGCTAGGAAAAATAGGAGAATGGTCATGGGAACAATTGGAACCATCTTCTACTAGAGTTTCATTTACACTTATGTTTGATTTAGTTGCTCCAAAGGAATGGCCAATATGCATATATTATGCTATTTCTTGAGGCGCCAGTTAATTAAAGCATCAATCATTGCTAGAAACAAAAAAGTCCATCAACATTTAGAAAATACAAATGACACAAACCTCTGAAAGTCAAAATATTTTAGAATTGTTATGATATAATGTTTATACAATTGAAGTCTGAAGTTGGTTGATTCCAACACTCAATTAAATTGTATTATGCTATTGCTAGAATTTCATTGTAGTTAGAATATATATCCTGAATATTAGTTTTAATTTTGATCCCTGATTATAACTAATTGTGCTCTAATGTGTTTCTTTATTACATTACTGGGAAAGTTTTTCTTAGACAATCTGACAATATTCTTAAATTTCCAGGATCAATGGTCTGCATTTAGGGGAAACTCAATGAATTTTTTTATCCTGTATTTCTTTGTTTGTTGCTCCACATTTTCCTTTGGTGTAGAATTTTGTGACACTACTTACTATTGTAGTTTGATGCATTTCATGGATTAATACTACAGGATTTGAGTATCATAATATTTTAATTATTAATTATTGTTTGTCAAAGTCACCTATATTTGCTTCTACAAAAAACAAAGACAACTATAATCTCTCTTGGACTAGCATAATTTTATTTTGATAATCTTTTGGACCTTTGGAACATGTTTTGAATAAAAAATTATTAGAGTTAAAAAAAAAAAAAAAAAGCACTTTCTTTTTCCTTGAGTGCATGGGTGGTAAAGGAATACAAATTTTCTAAATCTATTTCTAAAAGGTCTATTTAAAATTTTGTTGACCGACCATGAAATTTCAAGATTCAATTTGGAAGTCTCTCTAAAAGACTCTTTGGATTCATGTCTTTTTCTTGCAAGTAATTATTTGATTTTATTTTTTGGTATTATCTTAATGAAAAAATGTTTATATTTTCAATTATCATGTCTTTTTATTCTTATACACAAAATTGAATATTGCAACCTGTTGATGGTTAAATTTTTTTTCATACTAGCCTTGTTACCATATTAAATGTGTCATTATTTTTAATGTTTTGTTTATAAAATCTTTATTAGTCAGGAATAACAATGTTGAATGAAACAATAGTACAAACTCCATGCTTCAACCTTTTCTTTTTACTTTATCCTTTAGGCTTTAGTTTTGCCAGATTTTTTTTTTTTTTTTTAATATTATTGATACACCTCTTCTCTCTCTATTTATTACAACAAGAATGAAGAATCTATAATATTACTCCCTCTCTCTCTACGAATTGGGAGTTTTGTGGCCTAATTTTGCTTCATGACTTCCTTTTTCAGCTGAACTAGTATGCAAGACAAAAATGTGTGGTTTTTTTTTTTTTCTTCTTAGAAATTTGAAAGAAAGAGTAAAAATAAAATGAAAATAAAACATTTGAGTAACTTTCTTTCTTTGATTTATGTAAATGCCCCAAAAGGTAGACTAAATATTAAAGTACAAACTTATTTTGCAAATATATCATGTATTTATACATGGAAAATGTTAATAAGTACTATGCAGTGCTTGTTAAGGTTTTCCTAATATGGATCCCACAGAATAAAAAAAAATAGATCAATAAAAAAAAAGACATAAAAATAACTCTACAGTTAATTTTAATATGTTTTTTTCTCTCTATAAAGCTAGCCCCACAACTTATAAAACTAGAAAAAAAAATGACATAAAAAGGCAAAAAATTACCAAAAAAGGTCCCAAAAAAATTGTTGTTAACGAGCACCTCACGGTGCCCCATTAACGCAACCTCTTATACATTATGGAAAACGGAATATAATTTAATACAATATGGCTTTTGCCATATCCAAACACTCAAACTGCAGCATCTTTTTTGGGCTCCTTCAATTCAACACTAGTCATGCTTGCTCATGCCTTCGGGGCCTTAAAATTTTGAATTTAAGATGGTGTTTTAAAATATAAAATGAAAATAAAGTGATTAGATTTTTTCTTTTTTTTTTTGAGAAGCAATAAAGTGATTAGCTTGGTTAGTTAGAAAAAAGATAATCAAATTTAGGGTGGGTTTTATCTATAGTATTTAGGGGAAATTGCAGTTAACCCACTTGTGGTTTGGCCCGTTTTAACAGTGTCCACCCGTGGTTTAAAATTTGTCACTTAACCCACCTGAGGTGGCCTTCGTTAGACCCCCGTTATCCACCTCTGCCCTTTCTGTTAAAAAATCCCCTTTACTATATAAGCCAAAATTAAAACCCAATTAGAACCCTAAAAAAAAAGAATGAGCTCTGTCCCTCTCTCTACCTTAGAACCCTTAAAAATCCACAATAACAATCACAAACCCAGCAACATATATTCCTTGTCAACCAAACACAAACCCAAACCCAAACATCAGTAAGAAATGGGTACAAGGAGCTAACTATAATGGATTTCTTCAAATCCATCTTCTCCAAAGACCCAGACCAACCCCAAAGCAACGACGCTCCCAAACCGAACCTGGACCCAAATCCAAACCCAGATCCGGACTTGGACTCCACCGCGATTTGGAGTTTCGGCAGATTGATCAAAACGATTGCGTCGAAATCGGAGTCAGTGATCTAGATCTACCGGTGTGATGTAGAAAATTTGGGTCCGGGTTGAAGAAAGAAACATCGATGATCTGAGAAGTCGCGTCGCGCGCCGTCATGGGTTTCTCGGCTTCGCTCGACGCCGACGCTTCCATCCCTCAGGAATCGCTCGAGTTGGTCGGTCAAGCCATCGACTTGGGTTTGTATTTGGACTTAGATTTTGGATTTTAAACCTTTTTATTAGGTACAATTGACACTTTGATCTTGAAAAGACAAGGTATTGATTTTCCCATTGGTAATATAGCATTGAGATTAGTTTTTGTGATTAAGATTATGCAATGAAGTTCTAGAACCCTACAATAGAGGGGCTATATTCTGAAAATGAAAATGCTTAATGGCGACGTTGAGACCGTTTTATTGCCAGGCACAACAAGATCATATCAACATCAATTGTTCTTATTTGATTCTCAAATATTATTTCAATATTTTTATTCTTATACACAACATTGTATATTGTAGCCTGTTGATGGTTAAATTTTTTTTCATACTAGCCTTGTTACCATATTAAATGTGTCATTATTTTGGTATTCTTGAACATTTCATACTAGCCTTGTTACCATATTAAATATGTCATTATTTTTAATGTTTTGTTTATAAAATCTTTATTAGTCAGGAAGAACAATGTTGAATGAAACAATAGTACAAACTCAATGCTTCGACCTTTTCTTTTTACTTTATCCTTTAGCCTTTAGTTTTGCCAGACTTTTTTTTTTTTTTTTTTTAAATATTATTGATACACCTCTTCTCTATCTATTTATTACAACAAGAATGAAGAATCTATAATATTTCTCCCTCTCTCTCTACGAATTAGGAGTTTTGTGGCCTAATTTTGCTTCATGACTTCCTTTTTTAGCTGAACTAGTATGCAAGACAAAAATGTGTGGTTTTTTTTTCTTCTTAGAAATTTGAAAGAAAGAATAAAAATAAAACGAAAATAAAACATTTGAGTAACTTTCTTTCTTAGATTTATGTAAATGCCCCAAAAGGTAGACTAAATATTAAAGTACAAACTTATTTTGCAAATATATCATGTATTTATATATGGAAAATGTTAATAAATACCGTGCAGTGCTTGCTAAGGTTTTCCTAATATGGATCCCACAGAATAAAAAAAATTAGATCAATGAAAAAGAAAAACATAAAAATAACTCTACAGTTTATTTTAATATGTTTTTTCTCTCTATAAAGCTGACCCCATAACTTATAAAACTAGAAAAAAAAAGACATAAAAAGACAAAAAAAATTACCAAAAAATGTCCCAAAAAAATTGTTGTTAATGGGCACCTCACGGTGCCCCATTAACGCAACCCGTTATACATTATGGAAAATGGAATATAATTTAATACAATATGGCTTTTGCCATATCCAAACACTCAAACTGCAGCATCTTTTTTGGGCTCCTTCAATTCAACACTAGTCATATTTGCTCATGCCTTCGGGGCCTTAAATTTTTGAATTTAATATAGTGTTTTAAAAAATAAAATGAAAATAAAGTGATTAGATTTTTTTTTTTTTTTTGAGAAGCAATAAAGTGATTAGCTTGGTTAGTTAGAAAAAAGATAATCAAATTTAGGGTGGGTTTTATTTATAATATTTATAAGAAGATTTCTCTTTTTGGATTGGAGTTTTATATAATTCAGGAATATCTCTAAACCTTAGGTTTAATAAGGAAAAACTTGTAGATAATCTCGTAAAAACATATCTTCAACTTCACTTAAAATGCATATAAAATAGGACACTCTCCTATTAATTTACGTGTTAAAAACAAACTTATCCAAAATTTTGTTTTCTAAAAAGAAGAAGAAAATTTATGACACTAGATTAAGAAAAAAAAAATGTCTCACCATCGGCAAAATGCGCATTTGACGAGGCTAGCCATAAATAAACAAATATGTTGGCTATTTATAAATAAAAGGAAGCTTCCAAAAAGCTCCATTCTCAAGTCCCCCCACTTATCTACATCCACGTGTTGGCAACTTGGCATTGCCTTTTCTAATATCACCTTCCAATGCAGTGCAGTGCTTATTATTATTATTATTATTATTTTTTCCAAGTCTAGTCATCAAGATAAGACTTTCAGATGGCAGCACTTGAGCTTCGTCCACTATGTGTCCACGTCGTCTTCTTCTTTTTCAGAACATTTTATTTTATGGTAATGTGTTCACACGTTATCTCAAATAGGAGATTTCCTTTATTTTCATGCTACAACAAATTCTTTTGTACAGTATGACATCGCCACACTGCAGCACTAAGCTATACTATTACTAATAACAATCAAATTCGATAACTCCACAATGAAACCTCACTGCCAGTTTCCATGTTATCTCCACCATACCAATGAGGCGGTGGAGGCAACAAGCAACAACATCCCCTCTGCCATATTTCTCAACAACCCGAACATGTCGAAAACCGCTTCCTCATCCATGAAAAACACACTTTCCGGCTCTATCTCAGCCTCCGTAGCCACTGTTACTGCTGTAGCTGCATTTTTTAACCTCCGCCTCAAGTCATCCCCAGAAACATCTTCCAACTCTGCTGGCCGAAATGCCTCAGCCGCCTCCAATGCCGCACGCTGAATATCCTTCGCTGCTGCCGATGCCGGAACTGGAAGCCTCCATACTGAGTCCGCAAAATTGAGACACGCTTTATGGCCGCGGAGCGTAATTGCTGCCACATCATGTGCACGCGCCGCCATTTCTGCGGTGGGGAAAGTCCCAAGCCAAATTCTCGACTTCTTATTTGGCTCACGCACTTCACATACCCATTTTCTTGAATTCTTCCTCCTTACTCCGCGGTACACTGGGTGTCTTGTTTCCTTGAACTTCTTTCTCCCACCTCGTTTTTTAGGATTCTTCGAAGCCAACATGACCTCCTCGTCTGACAAGTTGAACATGCGAGCATTGTCACTCTCTGACTCCGAGGACGAAATATCAGACCCCATTAGATATTGTGGGTCTGAGAAATGTCTTAAGACATCCATGTATGTCTTAAAACTCTTTGTTTCTCAGTACTTTGAGTTTAGTTAGTTTGTATATTGAAGTAGTAGCAGTAGATATAAGTAAGCAAAGTGGAGTTTGTGTTTGCGTTTGTTGAAGGGAGTAAGAACTAAGAAGAATGAGAGTTGGACATATATATACAGACGTTAGGACTTGTATAAAACGCCAAGGAAAGAACTAGGAGTGTGATAAGTCGACGCGCTGATTGTGATATGTAGACACGCTTATTGTGATAAGTTGCCAGGCTGTGAAGTAATTTGGAATGGAAGATATTTGTTGCTAATAGGATATTTGTAACAGTTGATTTTCTTTTTGAGCCAAGTGAATTGGGGGTATTGTATGGTGACACGTGGAAAATTTGTCCTCTTCAAGATTTTGAGTGAAAGTGATTGGGCATAGTTTTGCCGTGGCAAAAACGTAGTATGTGTTATGCGTGTGAGAGTGTGTTTCTACTCTCTATACTGAATAGAATATTTGGTTGTATATGCTGTATAGGTATCAAATTCAGCATAACATAGTCAAGACATTATCGAATCCTTTTTTTTACCAATACTTGCCCATTTTACTTTATTTTGCAACTTGTTATTGCCTAGTCCCGGACTACAAGGTCAGCATGCTGACCTTGTAGTCCCAGCCAATAGGAGCATGCCAGCACATTAAAATTTGCCTACCTCATTTGAACTTCCAGCTCATTGTAATAAATGAGAGCTATTAACGTTTGTTACGGTTTGAAAGCCAAATTTAAAATTTGCATATTTGAATTGGCTGGGTCATGAAACAACACATGGGCCCACATCAATAAAATAATCATATACTATATATAATAGCAGAAACTTTTACCAGGTGCTGACACATAAGGCAAAATGACCCCTTAAAAAGCTGACATGTGTAGATTTATTCTTTAAAAGACCCGCATGGTGCAACGTTCTAGGAGAGTTTTAAGTTAAAAGACCCGTACGGTACACCGTTTCAGTATTCTAAAAATTTTAACTTTTACTTCTACGGCGTTTGAAAGCCTCTCAACTATAAATATAAAAAACTCAAAACCAAACGTTAGCATTTCATTCCACAAAGTTTAAAAACAAAAGCATCTGCTGTTTCCATTCGTTAAACACAAACGGCCAAAACAAAATCCTTCCTTGCCGATCTTCTCTGCAATAGAGTGCGAACTTGCCCACTCAGATCTCTGCCACCAAGACAGTTTAGAGACACAAGAGAATGATCGTTACATCGTTTGAAGATTCTTTTAATAACTGTTTGGAATAAGCCGATACAGAAGGAGAGAGGACGACAAAGAGACAACAAGTTTGAATAACCAGTAGATGTGAGAGATAGAAAGATAAATCTGAGGGGTGCCATACAAGTTCTGTCATCACCGTTAGGGCTGCCGCCCATAAATTCTGTTTTTAATTTTAGAAAGTGGGGTTTTTTTTGGGAGAATCATTTGGGCATTATTTATGATTCAGGTATTTTGGTTTGATTTGTTATGATTTAGGTATTTTGGTTATCTGTAGTTTTGTTTAATTTATGTAAATAGACGGGTTAGATTTGGTTTAATTTCTTACCCTATTGTCTTCTTAGGTTTGCTTTCATGAATTTCAATTTCATATTTTGTTTCATTTTTGCCTATTTGGGTTGCATTCGTTTTGGGATCTATTTAAAATCAACATGCATGACTTTTTATTTATGTTGTTTTTTTTTTTACAATTGGTATTTATTGCATTCCTTCTTTCTATGTTTTTGTTTCTGATGTTCTCTTTGTTCGTTTTTGTCAAGTTATTTGAGTGCTTTTTATTAAAAAATTAAAATTAAAATTTAATTTTCTCCCCTGCAGTTGCGATACATAGGCTACAGTTCACAGATCATAGTGATTGAGGCATTGCATTAGAATGAGTACCAAAAATTTTGAAAGGTAAGTTTTTACAAATGTTAACTTTTAAAAACCCACACCGGTTTAGTATGTAACCACTCTATCTGCCTTCTTATATATTGTTTCTCTTCAATTTTTCCCTTTTTTAGTTATGCTCTTTATCATGGCTGTATTTTATACACTTCACATACCCATTTTCTTGAATTCTTCCTCCTTACTCCGCGGTACACTGGATGTCTTGTTTCCTTGAACTTCTTTCTCCCATCTCGTTTTTTAGGATTCTTCGAAGCCAACATGACCTCCTCGTCTGACAAGTTGAACATGCGAGCATTGTCACTCTCTGACCCCGAGGACGAAATATCAGACCCCATTAGATATTGTGGGTCTGAGAAATGTCTTAAGACATCCATGTATGTCTTAAAACTCTTTGTTTCTCAGTACTTTGAGTTTAGTTAGTTTGTATATTGAAGTAGTAGCAGTCGATATAAGTAAGCAAAGTGGAGTTTGTGTTTGTTGAAGGGAGTAAGAACTAAGAAGAATGAGAGTTGGACATATATATACAGACGTTAGGACTTGTACAAAACGCCAAGGAAAGAACTAGGAGTGTGATAAGTCGACGCGCTGATTGTGATATGTAGACACGCTTATTGTGATAAGTTGCCAGGCTGTGAAGTAATTTGGAATGGAAGATATTTGTTGGTAATAGGATATTTGTAACAGTTGATTTTCTTTTTGAGCCAAGTGAATTGGGGGTATTGTATGGTGACACGTTGAAAATTTGTCCTGTTAAAGATTTTGAGTGAAAATGATTGGGCATAGTTTTGCCGTGGCAAAAAGCAAAAACATAGTATGTGTTATGCGCGTGAGAGTGTGTTTCTACTCTCTATACTGAATAGAATATTTGGTTGTATATGCTGTATAGGTATCAAATTCAGCATAACATAGTCAAGACATTATCGAATCCTTTTTTTAACCAATACTTGCCCATTTTACTTTATTTTGCAACCTGTTATTGCCTAGTCCCGGACAATAGGAGCATGCCAGCACATTAAAATTTGCCTACCTCATCTGAACTCCCAGCTCATTGTAATAAATGAGAGCTGTTAACGTCTGTTACGGTTTGAAAGCCAAATTTATTTATTTATTTATTTTTTTTTATACAAGATAGAATTTTACTCTAGCCTAATCTAATTGTATATGTGTGTGAAACTCCCTCCTAAAAACTTGAACCCCGGCCCTTGCCCCTCCCACTCCACAAGCACTTATACTTGTGGAGTGACCATCACACCAAGGGAGTGCGGTGGTAAAATTTTCATATTTGAATTGGCTAGGTCATGAAACAACACATGGGCCCACATCAATAAAATAATTGATATAATAGTAGGGTTCTCAACTTAATGGCTTAAAAGCCTCAGAGACAACAAAACAAAGCAAAGGCAAAAGACAAGCGGCAGAGAACACTAAAGGCTTTTTTCATTAAACAAAGTTTGGAGTGAAACCTTACAAACTCATCATATATATTTTTATTGAGTGTGAATTTTGAAAATCTAATCGTTAGATTGTATGTTATTATTACATACTTAATGCTCACAAAATTTCAAGAAAATCAAAGATCAATTGCTATGTCATCAAACAAATGTTATAATTTTAGGTTTTTGTAATCTAAAGTTGTATATAAAAAATTAAGTTAATTGATTAAATAGTAAATAATATCCGGTTTGAACGAAATTTGATATGCATGTTTAAAACATAAGGAATATGAAATTCAACAGTTAGATTTCAAAATTCACAACCAAAAAAGAAATATATGAGAAGTTTGAAGAGTTTCTCTCCAAACTAGTTTGGAGAAAAACTTTGTTCTTCTTCATTTTCTCCATTTTCTCTTCTCTTCAGCTCACTTTCTCTATTTTTTTTTCTTTAGCTTCCCCAAACTTTAAAATATTTGTTTCTATACTTTTCTGTGGGACAAAACATGGCCGAATCTCCATGGTTGCATCAGCCGCAGAGTCCCACACCACCACCACCACCGGCTATGCTTGCCCTTGTGACCTCTTATCTTAAGGCTTTCTCATCTCTCTCTCTCTCTAGCCCAAATGTGGCTGATTTATATTTGACGTGATTTTAATATTGTTTTTGAAATGCACAGATGATGTTTGTGAAAATATCTATTAAAAACTTTGGTTCCAATGCATTGTGCTTTACGGCTTTGCCTTGATCTGATGTGTTATTTTAGATGGTGGTAGTTGTTTTGCTTATTTTTTTGCCAGTTGGTGTAACTAAACTATATTCATATTTTCTTAAATTTTATGGTTTATTATGTTAGAGAGGATTATTTTAAAATTTTAATAAATTTGGAATATTTCAATCAATGTTAAAAATGTTGCTTTTGATCTTATGTTGGTTTAGTTTCATGGTTGAGTAAGAGGACTACTGAAAGTGTGGATGAATTGTAGTTTGGTGATTGTGATATGCAACAACAATTCTGCCTACTGCAAAGCCTACAGCCCAAAATTAAAAATTGAACCTTTTTTTTTTTTTTTTTTTTTTTTTTTTTTTTTTTTTTTTTTTGCCTCCATTCAAAACATGGTTCGTGCTCTCACTCCTCGAGGAAGATTTAAATTCAGCTGTGAAAAAATCCTTAGTGAATGCAGTGCTCCACTTATGTCAAATTTTGTACATCATATTAAGCCAATGATGATTCTCAATATCAAATTTTTGTGTCATTTGATCCCATGTCTGTTGAAATTCCAATTCTGAATCACAATATTTTTGGCACTTGTTGAACAAGTACATGAATTCTGAGTTAGAGTTTAAGTCTCCTAAGCGGGAAGGAGCATTTTTTGAAATATGCCACAAACATAGCCAATGATGTGTATTTGGAAACACTTCCTCATTGGCATTTGACATAGCTTGATCCTGGTCAGTGAAAATTGTTATAGGCGATCGATTCCCCGTTGAGTTTGAGAATGACTTAAACAACCATTTAAATGAATCAGTGATCTCATCCAAAAGGAATGCACATCCAAACATCACACTTTGCCAATGGTGATTAACACCTACAAATAGGGCACAAATCAAATTATATTTGTTGGTATGGTATGTAGTATCAAATACCATTACAACTCCAAAACAATCATAATCAACTCTTGATCTCCCATCTCTCTAGAAAAAATTTTCATTCGATTTTCTTGATATACTTGAACTGTGTAAAAAAACATGGGATCTTCTACATGCTTAGACTTAAAATGATTCAATAAGCTTTGAGCATCTCCAGCACTAATCATTGTCATCTTTTGCACATTCACATGATTATAACAATTTCTTTCGGTAAAGCCCACATTTTCACTCCCTCCAACTTCTTTTGTTAGATATGAATAAGCATTCTTTGTACGCATTCACCATCGTATCAATTACATTTGCCTTAGGTTTTGAAATATGACGACCAGATCTTAACAAATGCCTCTCTGATTGTAGTGCAAGTTCATGATTATGCTCTAGATTAAATAAACTAACCCTCCAAACACCATTTTCAACTGTGAAACGAACAAATGTTTTACAACCAGTTCTAGTCTCTAGCCTCTTCAAATATTTTTCTTTACAAAACTCTTCATCTAGTTTAAAACCCTCCTTAGAACATAGAAATTCACGTTACTTTATGTTCTTCGTCCCATTACAATATCTAGGCTATCCTTTTTGAATACTTAAACCCATTCGCAATGCATAATCATTATATAAAGCATATGCTTCATTTGCATTATGGACCACCTTATTCAACAAATTTTCATCACTATTTTCTAGCCTTGCTATAAACATGCAATCCCCTTCAATTTCTTCAATATCACTTGGTTTGCAAATAACTACAACAATTTTTTATGACAAATATAAATATTAGAAACAAAATACTAAGGAAATTATAATACAATAATTATATCATGTTTGTAATTTTTTTTTTAATCGATATGCACCATGTTTACAATTTTGTATGTCTTCTTAAATGCCTATGGTACACTTGATCACAAAACTCTTATGTTTAGGCACAACAATATAACAACAAAGTTTTAATACCAAATTTTTTAATTATTTTTTTGGGATTGACTATGGATACTCATTGAAAATATACATATATATATATATATATATATAACATATATATATATATATTATAATAATAAAATTAANACGCATACTTGCTAATACATTTTCATATTCAATTACAAACTTAGTAAGGCTAATTGATTTATTTGCTATACCATTCAAAACATGGTTCGTGCTCTCACTCCTCGAGGAAGATTTAAATTCAGCTGTGAAAAAATCCTTAGTGAATGCAGTGCTCCACTTATGTCAAATTTTGTACATCATATTAAGCCAATGATGATTCTCAATATCAAATTTTTGTGTCATTTGATCCCATGTCTGTTGAAATTCCAATTCTGAATCACAATATTTTTGGCACTTGTTGAACAAGTACATGAATTCTGAGTTAGAGTTTAAGTCTCCTAAGCGGGAAGGAGCATTTTTTGAAATATGCCACAAACATAGCCAATGATGTGTATTTGGAAACACTTCCTCATTGGCATTTGACATAGCTTGATCCTGGTCAGTGAAAATTGTTATAGGCGATCGATTCCCCGTTGAGTTTGAGAATGACTTAAACAACCATTTAAATGAATCAGTGATCTCATCCAAAAGGAATGCACATCCAAACATCACACTTTGCCAATGGTGATTAACACCTACAAATAGGGCACAAATCAAATTATATTTGTTGGTATGGTATGTAGTATCAAATACCATTACAACTCCAAAACAATCATAATCAACTCTTGATCTCCCATCTCTCTAGAAAAAAATTTTCATTCGATTTTCTTGATATACTTGAACTGTGTAAAAAAACATGGGATCTTCTACATGCTTAGACTTAAAATGATTCAATAAGCTTTGAGCATCTCCAGCACTAATCATTGTCATCTTTTGCACATTCACATGATTATAACAATTTCTTTCGGTAAAGCCCACATTTTCACTCCCTCCAACTTCTTTTGTTAGATATGAATAAGCATTCTTTGTACGCATTCACCATCGTATCAATTACATTTGCCTTAGGTTTTGAAATATGACGACCAGATCTTAACAAATGCCTCTCTGATTGTAGTGCAAGTTCATGATTATGCTCTAGATTAAATAAACTAACCCTCCAAACACCATTTTCAACTGTGAAACGAACAAATGTTTTACAACCAGTTCTAGTCTCTAGCCTCTTCAAATATTTTTCTTTACAAAACTCTTCATCTAGTTTAAAACCCTCCTTAGAACATAGAAATTCACGTTACTTTATGTTCTTCGTCCCATTACAATATCTAGGCTATCCTTTTTGAATACTTAAACCCATTCGCAATGCATAATCATTATATAAAGCATATGCTTCATTTGCATTATGGACCACCTTATTCAACAAATTTTCATCACTATTTTCTAGCCTTGCTATAAACATGCAATCCCCTTCAATTTCTTCAATATCACTTGGTTTGCAAATAACTACAACAATTTTTTATGACAAATATAAATATTAGAAACAAAATACTAAGGAAATTATAATACAATAATTATATCATGTTTGTAATTTTTTTTTTAATCGATATGCACCATGTTTACAATTTTGTATGTCTTCTTAAATGCCTATGGTACACTTGATCACAAAACTCTTATGTTTAGGCACAACAATATAACAACAAAGTTTTAATACCAAATTTTTTAATTATTTTTTTGGGATTGACTATGGATACTCATTGAAAATATACATATATATATATATATATATATATACATATATATATATATATTATAATAATAAAAATTAACAATAAATATTGGAAAGAGCAAAAAAAAAAAAAAAAAAATACAGCAATACATTTTTATATAGTTTTATTTGAGAGCAAATATATGACCACAAATAATTAAATATTCTTTCAAAACATAAATTAAATCAAAACAAGACAAAACAAAATTTAGCTTTATCACTCTCCTAGTCCATTATCTCTACCATGCTTTTACTTGAAGCCAAAAAAAAAAAAATAGTGACTTGTTCAGTTGTTTGTTCTTTTGTCCGTCGCTTGTCTAATGCCAGAGAATTTGGGTTTGCTGTCAAATATTGCTTTTAAGTTAAGAGCCCTATAGCCTATATTACTATTATCACTTATTTTATTGATGTGGGCCCAAACCTTTTAACTAGCATGCTGAAAATTTTGAATTTGACTTCACGGTAACAGTCTAACGGACGTTAAAGGCATCAACTTTTATGATGCGCTGGCAGTCCCGCTGAGGTAAGCAATTTATCATGTGCTGGCATGCTTTTATTGGCTGGGAGTACAAGGTCAGTATGCTAACCTTGTACTCCAGGACTACACAATAATCTCCCCATAGTCAAGACATTACTAAATCTTTTTTTTACCAATACTTGCCCATTTTACTTTATTTTGCAACCTGCTATTATTTTTAAAGATCATGTTCATGAGTGCACTTAGGATAATAATTAACAATCTATTTTAAAAAAGTTTTGATACTACATTTATGGGAAATAAAAAAAGCTGTCAAAACATATTGTTTTGTTTTCCCATAAAAACTTTCTTTAAATGGATTGTTAACTATTACTCTAAGGGCATCCGTTAATATTTTTCTATTTTTAATTTTTAATTTGCAGTATTATTTGATTTTATATTCCTGTCTTTTCTTTTTTTCAATTAAGTTGTAACTCGTGCTTATTAAATGCAAAAACATTTAATAATAGTAATAATGAATTGTCAGCTCAATTTTCACATTGAGTATTATAAATAGGCCATTTGACACTAAAATTAAGAAAATTAAAATAGACTCTTGGAGCAAATAAAACTACAATTAGAAGTTAATTTTGATTTTGATTGTGTTTTGAATTTAATAGATTATTGATTTGGACAAAATTTAGCTATAAACTTTGTTGTAGCTTAAGGTTACAACTCTCACTAAACAAATTAATATGGCTACATATTTTGAAAATGTAACTGTAGAATTGCGTGTTCTTTATTTTTTAAAACATGTCAAATTTCATGCCAATAAGATATTATTTAGTATTTGATTCATAAACTTATTTTTTATGTATAATTTTAGACTACAAAAACTCAAAATTGATACATTTGATTGATAATGTAGTTATTGATCTTTAATTTTATTAAAATTTTGCTAAAATAAAGGATATAATAAAAAAATATAATTCAATGATGAATTTGTCAAAATTCACATCTAATAAAAAAAAATATTAAGTAGAGTTGTAGCCTTAGTCTACAGACTCTACACAACCAAGTTTGTTGCCAAACTTTCTTCTGTCGATTTTATCATATATTGTGCTTTGTTTTCAATTTTCTAGGGACTGTTGCGAACTTGAGTGATTAAAACTCACACAACCACTAAGTTCTTGTAGAATATAAGGGCAATATCTTGAAAATGAAAAGGCTTAATGGTGACTTTAAGACCCTTTTATTGCTAGGAACAGCAAGATCATATCACTAGCATCAATTGTTCTTATTCGATTCTCAAATATTATTTATTTATTTATTTATTTTGGTTAACCATGATATAAAATAAAAAACTAAGAATTAACTAGTCTATTACAAAACATGTTGGCTTTATCAGCCGCCAACAAACCTTCCACCACAAGTGGTGGATTACAAAAAACATGAAAACTATACAAAGATTGCGCACCCATTTTAGCTAAAGCATCAGCGCATTGATTTGCTTCCCGAAACACATGGGTCACATGCTTGCCTGGAAACTCCTGCAACAGGTTCCTATAATCGGTTAAGAGTGGTTCCATTAATAAATTTTCTGTACAATTATTCAGCAGAATCACAACACTCAAAGCATCAAGTTCAATAATTATTTGCTGAATCCCCATCTCCTTAGCAAGAATCAATCTGTCCCTAAGCGCCCATAGTTTAGCCAAGGCACTAGTAGTGTAGCCGATCCCCCTAGCAAAACCCTTCAGCCAATTCCCATCATGATCTCGTAGCAAACCCCCTCCCCTTGCTCTATTCGGATTCTTCATAGCTGATCCATCTATATTGATTTTAACACAACCTCTTGGTGGCTTCTCCCACCCCACGAGAATCACAGATTTCAATTGCTTGGCCTTATTCACAAAGCCAATTGAGAAGAACTCGGCACTACTTTGAAAACATCTTCTCCACGCTTGCGGGTTAGTAGTACCTAATTTAAACAAAAAATCATTCCTATGTATCCACAAATGCCACAACCCCATCGGAAATAGCACTTTCCAAGGCACCCCTTGGACAGTAGTATTCATTTCATCTTTACAATTATATTCCAGCCACACCTTTAAAGGGAGTTTAAAAGAGTTTCTATAACAATGGGGAACTTGAACTTGTTGCCAAAACAGATGGGCAACCTCACATTCTCTAAGCAAGTGGTCTATGGTTTCATTGCCTTTATTGCACATACTACACATTTTATCGAGGTTTAAACCTCTTGAACCTAGCACATAAGCCATGGGAAGACTGTCATGGAGACATAGCCAAATGAAAAATTGAATCTTTGGAAGAGTATCAGTTCTCCAAACCCACTTGTTGAAAGATGCATGCTTTGGGAAAATCTTAAATTGATAGCTACTTTACATGATCTTCCTTGGGCTCTTATGGGGGACTTCAATGAGGTTATTGCTGAGGAGGAAAAGGCTGGGGGCAATCCAATTTGTCAAAGGAGGGTGCAGGCTATTATGGATTGTATGTCTGAGTGTCATATATGGATTTGGGTTTTTCGGGGCCTAAATTTACTTGGACTAATAAAAGAGAAGTGAGGGGGTCTTATACAATGTAGACTGGATAGAGTTTGGGCCAACCTTAAATGGAAAGCAGCATTCCCCGAAGCTACTGTAACCCATCTAGCCTGAATTAACTCTGACCATTGTCCTCTGTTACTTAGCTTGTCTTCAAATGTATCTAATGCTTCAAGTCGGCCTTTTAGGTTCCAACCTATGTGGATGAGTCACAATGATTTTCCTGCCATTGTTAGAGAATCTTGGAATGGTATGGAGAATGATCTTATGGGTGCAGTTAATAGGTTTACTATCAAAGCTCAAAGTTCGAATAAAGAAATCTTTGGGAACATCTTTGCAAGAGAGAAACTACTCATGGCCAGGTTACTTGGGGCTCAAAGGGCCATTGCTAATAGTCCTAGTAATTTCTTGATCAATCTCCAAGAGTAGCTGTCCAGAGAATACAATAAAATCCTTCAGCTTGAAGAAGAGTTATGGGCTATGAAGTCTAGGGTCAATTGGACCATTTATGGAGAGAGAAACACTGCTTACTTTCATCTAACTACTTTGGCTAGAAGGAGCAAAAATAGAATTAATAGCATTATGAATGAAGAGGGTGAATGGGTGCACAATTTGGACCAAGTTCAAGAAATCTTTACTAACAGCTTTGTTAAGCTGTATCAAACAGATTAAATTGTCTGTCCTTGGGTGCAGAATTGGGATTCAGACTGATGTATGAAGTTAGAAGAAGAGGAGGAAAGCTTTATGGGTTGGATGCTAACTGATAAGGAGATTCGGGATGCTCTTAGTTCTATGAAGCCTTACAAAGCCCCGGAGTGTGATGGGTTACATGCGGGGTTCTACCAAAGGTTTTGGCTTGTTGTTGGAGATTCGGTGAGGAATGAGGTGAAGAAAATTTTTACTAATCAAAAAGTGCTTGATGTCCTTAACCAAACTCTGATTGTGTTGATTCCCAAGCAATTGGGTCCTAAAACTATCAACCATTACCGACCCATTAGCTTATGTAACACCGTCTACAAAATTGTTTCTAAGATTCTTGTGCATTGGCTTAGACCTCTTCTACCTAAGCTCATTTCTCCCATGCAAGATGCATTCCTTGAAGGTAGAAAGGGATCAGATAATGTTATTATTGCCTAGGAGCTGATCTATTCCTTGAGAAATAGGAGAGGAAGAGATGGTTACATGGTGGTGAAGATTGATCTAGAGAAAGCCTATGACCGCTTAGAATGGAGTTTCATAAGGATGGTGCTCACTCATTTTGGCTTTCCTGATAATATTATCAATCTTATTATGAGTTGTGTGTCAACTACTGCTACTTCGATGCTCTTTAATGGAAGTAAGCTCCAACCCTTTTGTCCATCAAGAGGCATCTGACAAGGAGATCCTATCTCTCCTTATCTGTTCTTCCTTTGTATGGAGTTTTTGGGGGCTCAAATTTCTAGGATGTGTGAGGAGAAAATGTGGGATATGATCCAAGCTTCAAGAAATGGTCCTGGATTTTCTCATGTCCTCTTTACGGATGACATTTTACTGTTTGCTAAAGCTGACAATAAGAATTGCACGGCCATTATGGAGGTCCTTCATAATTTTTGTAACTTAGCTGGATAGAAGGTGAATTTTGGTAAATCTAGAGTCTTCTTCTCTCCCAATGTTTCTGGTAGGAGAAAAAGGACTATATGCAGAAGGCTTGGTATCACAGCTACAAATAATATGGTAGATATTTGGGTTTCCCTATCATCCATAAAGGTAGAGTGGGAAATGCTTTCAATTTTATCCTTGATAAAGTCCAGAGTAAGTTGGCTGGTTGGAAAACTAGGTTACTGTCGAGAGCAGGGAGACTTGTGCTTGCTAAGACAGCTGCTGCCCCTATTGCCGAATATTATATGCAGTGCCATAACATCCCAGCTAAAGTTTGTGATTCCCTTGATAAAATGATGAGAGATTTCATTTGGGGGTCAACTGAGGAGAAAAGGAGAATGCATATGGTAAGATGGAGTACTGTTACTCTTCCAAAAGAGCTGGGTGGCTTGGGGATCTATTCAATGAAACAAAGGAATGAAGCCATATTAGCCAAACTTTGTTGGAGGTTGGCTCATGAGGAGGGGAAACCTTGGGCTAATATGTGGGTGACCAAATATCTCTGTTCCAGCAGAATGACTGAGCAAGGCCAATATTTTTATTCTTATACACAGCATTGTATGTTGCAGCTTGTTGATGGTTAATTTTATTTTTTATTTTTTAGGCAACATGATAGGTTCCTAAACGCATCCAGCAGGAGAATGTTGCGAAGTTAGCTAGTCTCCCTCATGCTGGAGATTTTTGTCTCGTAAAGAAGTTAGCCAGCATATTGAAGCTCAAGCCAACAAACACAATTAACTGTATCATTTTTTGGTATTCTTGAATATTTCATACTATAGCATTGTTACCATATTAAATGTGTCATTATTTTTAATGTTTTGTTTATAAAATCTTTATTAGTCAGGAAGAATGATGTTGAATGAAACAACAGAGATTACAAACTCCATGCTTCGGCTTTTAATTTTCTTTTTACTTTATCCTTTTAGGTTTTTGTTTAGCCAGATTTCTGATTATTGATACACCTCTTCTCTCTTCATTTATTACAACAAGAATCTATAATTTTTCTCCCTCTCTCTCTCTACAAATTGGGTGCTTTGTGGCCTTCTTTTGCTTGATGACTTCCCTTTTCAGCTGAACTTGTATGCATGACAAAATTGTTTGGTTTTTCTTTTCTTTTCTTTTCTTTTCTTTCTTAGAAATTTGGAAGAAAGAATAAAAATAAAAATAAATAAATAAACGTTTGAGTAACGTTTTTCTTTTTTTTTTTCATTAAACTTTCATGCCATTACCAAAACTGCATGCAGTAGTTAGTAATGCGAAGCAACCTGCCGCATGCAGTTTTGGTAATGGTGTGTGAGTTTAACGAAAAAATCATGGGCTTGTCCCACATCGGTGGGGTGTTTGTGTGTGTTTGGATTTATAACTTTCTTTCTTAGATTTATGTAAATGCCCCAAAGTACAAACTTATTTTGCAGAAATATCCAGTATTTATACATTATGGAAAATGGAATATAATTCTTTAATTTGTACAATATGGCTTTCGCCATCTCCATACACTATAACTGTAGCATTTTTCTAGGGCTCCTTCAATTCAACACTAGTCATACTTGTTTGTACCTTCAAGGCATTTGCCACAAAATATGATTTTCCCTAGTAGTACTCCCCCCCCCCTATATTTAAAACGGTAGTCCCAAAACTGTATGCCAAAATAAGCTACTACCAAAATATTTCATTTTAATAAACAAACTTAAACGGACACCAATTTGATACTCAGAGCATTAGCATTGGGGAATGCTAATGCCAAATCTAAGAAAAATTTGAATTTTAAGCCCCAAAACAATTTACATTGAGGAATGCTAAACAGCAGTATTGCAAATTTTTTTGCAATATTGCTACAGTGCAATTCTATGTTTAGAATTGCACTGTAGTAAGTATTGTAAAAAAATAATAATATTTTATTTGGAAGAAAGCTGAAAATGAGAGAGAGGAGAGAGAGAGATGGGAGAGAATATACATAATTTTGAGATATATTATTTTATTATGTAGATATATTATTTTAATAAGTAAAAGAGGAAAATAGAAGTTTGGGATGTGAAAGTATTATAAAATGATATGGTATAATGATAAAGTGATTTTTTAGAATTGTAAAATAAAGTAGAATTGAAATTTTTGAATGGTAATGCTCTCATAACATCATGCTAAACATGGGGCGGGTGAGGCTAGAATGCCACTGTTATAACTCCACACTTTTGAGAAAAACTAAAAACCACTTTACCATAAAGTGGGCTGGAGATTTCATTAATATTAATTCCATTAAAAAATCACAACCAGCTGTTTGATTCAACATCATCCTTCCTAACTAATAATAAATTCTAAAGATTCTATAGAGGAAAACAAACTTAATAGTATTGAGCTTAATTTAGCAGCTAAAAAAATAAAAAGAAGCTTAATTTAGCATATAGCTCAAATGTTTTATTTTCATTCATTTTTATTCTTTCTTTCAAATTTCTAAGAAGAAAAAAAAAAACCACACATTTTTGTCTTGCATACTAATCCAGCTGAAAAAGGAAGTCATCAAGCAAAATTAGGCCACAAAACTCCCAATTCGTAGAGAGAGAGGGAGAAAAATTATAAATTATAAACTCTTCATTCTTTTTCTTTTTTTTTTTTGGAGAAAATGGATTCTTCATTATTGTTGTAATAAATAGAGAGAGAAGAGGTGTATCAATAATAAAAAAAAATCTGGCTGTTAGAAATACTGAATGAATAATTGTATTGTATTTCTCAATAAAAGAATATACATGAGTGCTTTTATATAAGAGACATATGAGTGCAGTACAAGTAAGAGTATAGTACAAGAATGTGTGTTGTATAAGTAATCTAGTTGGGTCTAAAACCCACAATACTATATACGTTAACGACCCCCCTCAAACTCAAGGTGGATGTGAGACCAACTTGAGATTGTCAACCAAAGTACGAAAGCGTCCCTTAGGATGTGACTTAGTGAAGATATCTGCAAGTTGATCATTAGAGGAGACCGAGATTAGCTTGAGAGTATCATGGACAAGATAATAACGGATAAAATGACAATCGATCTCGATATGTTTAATCTGGTAATGGAAGACATCATTGTGAGTAATATGAATAGCACTCTGGTTGTCACAATAAAGAGGAGTAGCAGAGGATGTAGACACACCTAAGTCTTTGAAAAGCCATCGTAGCCAAAGAAGCTCAGATGTGGTATCAGCAAGGGCACGATATTCTGCTTCAGTACTGGAGCGGGTCATATGAGTTTGTTTCTTACTTCACCAAGAAATCAGAGAAAAGCCAAGAAGAAAGCAATAACCAGTGGTGAAACTGTGATCAGTGGAATCTCCTGCCTAATTAGCATCAGAAAATGTACGGAGAATAAGAAAAGACTAAGCAAAGTAGAAATGACCATGGAAGAGAGTGCTCTTTAGGTATCTAAGAATGTACAGAATAGCAGCATAGTGAGTCGATCGTGGAGCAGACAGATACTGACTCACCTGGTGAACAGCATAGGAAATGTCAGGACGAGTGATAATGAGATAAACTAAGCTGCCAACCAAGCGTCTGTAAAGTGAGGGATTAGACAATGGTTTCTCCCCTGAAGGAGTCAGATGTGCATTAAACTCAACTGGAGTGTCAACAGTCTTGCTATCAGTGAGTCCAGCTCGAGACAAGAGTTCAAAGGCATACTTGGCTTGAGTAATATAAAGTCCATTTGTAAAATGAGTGATTTCAAGACCCAAGAAGTAGCTGAAATGTCCAAGATCTTTCATCTCAAACTACTGACTGAGAAAAGCCTTGAGTTCTTGAATGCCATTGAGGTCATCACTAGTTATGATCATATCATCTACATATAAGAGAAGTAAAATAGTGCATTTGTCAGTGGGACGAAGAAATAAGGCAGAATTATAATGACTAGCCATGTAACCCAAGTGAGAGATGGTAGAGCTGAATTTGGCAAACCAAGCTCGTGGAGCTTGTTTAAGGCCATAAAGTGCACGTCAAATGTGACAAACCTTGTTTGAGTCAACAGAGAGAACAGAAGGAGGTTGCATATACACTTCTTCATTTAAATCTCCATTAAAGAATGCATTTTTGACATCCATCTGAAAAATGTCTCATTTACTTGCAACAGCAACAGCTAAGAGGGCACGAATAGATGAGATACGAGCAACCAGAGCAAAGATCTCTTCATAATCAATCCCATATTTTTGTGTAAAACCTTTTGCAACAAGACGAGTTTTGTAGCACGCACTGGACCCATTAGAGCAAGTCTTAATCTTGTAGATCTACTTACAACCAACCACAGATTTTCCAAGAGGAAGTGTCACCAAATCTCAAGTATGATTTTTAGATAGTGCATCAAGTTCCTCTTTCATTGCAATCTGCCATAAAGGGTCAGTGGAAACCTCACGATAGATGTGAGGCTCATGTAGTGTAGTAAGGACAGTGTAATAATGATAGTCAAGTAAATGTGCAAGAATAGATCTTACCCAAGTTGAGTGACGAGGTGAAATGTCTTGTGCAAGATCTTCAAGTGGAGCAGGAGCAGGAGACCCAAGCTCAGGATTGGGGTTGAGTAACTCGTCTTCAACCTGTTTATCTTCCACTTGTTCATTAAATGGTGAACTAGGAAAGAGATCAGTGATATCTGATGGTTGGACAAAGAAGTCTACAGCAACAGAATCAGGAGCAACTGCAAGAGGATCAGGAGCAGCTACATAAGGAATATGTGCCTCATCTGGAAAAAGATCTAAGATAGAGGAGGAAGACAAGGAAGCACTGAAATAAGAAAGCTCGACAAAGAGGCGATGTTCCTAAAAGACAACGTTGCAGAAGATACGAAGACGATGAGAGACAGGATCATAACACCTATACCCTTTTGAGTTTCGCCATAGCCAAGAAACAACAAAGCCTTGACCGATGCTCGAGTTTGTTATGCTCATGTAGCTGAAGAAGAATGAAACAAGCAGAACCGAAGGAGCAAAGGTGNTTTTGATATTGTCAATGAGAATTGGGTTTTAAATATTTGTCAATGAAAATTGGGTTTTTTGATATTGCCAGCGAGAACTGGGCTTTTGATGTTGCTAATGAAAATTAGGCTTTTTAATATTGTCAACGAGAACTGGGCTTTTGATGTTACCAATGGAAATTGGGTTTTAAATATTGCCAATGAGAATTAGGCTTTTTTGATATTGCTAGTGAGAACTGAGCTTTAAATATTGCCAATGAGAATGAGGTTTTTGATATTGCCAATGAAAATTAGGTTTTTTGGGGTGTTGAATCCTACTTCCTAAGGTTCAAATCTCAGTTACAACATTAGCATCCTTCTAATTTAATGCCTATCTTAACCTCATTGGCTAAATAAAACCTCAGAGATCCAAGCATTTAATGCAGATTATGTTGATTTTACCCATGTGTGACATTGCCCAAAGAGGCAAGACAACCCAAAAGAGAATCCATCATTTATAGCCAAATCCTAGGATAATCAAGTATGCTATTCTGCCTCCTGATTAGTTCCACGTTTTTGGACTTTTGATAATTAATACCTCCCTAAACTCCACTATAAAAGGATAAGCACATCAGCCCACAAAACACACACCAAGCCCTCTGAAACTGTTATTTTTGTTGTTCTATCAAATTTCAGCTTGTTGTTAGCCCCACTAACCCATAAATAAGCCACTTATGTCCATACCCACTTAGCTTCAAACATTCTCTTTCCTTTTCTGCATATTTTAAGTTCATAAATGCCTCCTAATTAGCCATAAACTACCTTCTTTCCCATTAAAGACTTGGTTTTAGCATTTCCCATTATAAGCCTACACACTCACTCACTCAAAGCAAACCTTACTACCCCATTCATGCCCCACATATATATTCCCAAGAATCTTTGTTCAATATTTGCTACATTGAGCTAGGATCTCTCTCTCCCTTCACACCATGCCAAATAACCCTTTCCTCCTCACCATGGAACCATTAGTTTTTTACTTTTTGTTTTACTATTGAAGGATATTATGTATTTGTAACAATGAATTCTTCTTCCATATTGACGTAATGATGGCTAAAAGTACAATAGACTCCCCTAACCAAGACACACAAGAACTTTCAGAAGTAAGCACTTTTCAAAATCTGTTTAATAATTGACTACTGGACTTTAAGTTTAATTTCACTCTATTGTTGGAGAATCTATTTTTCTTGTATTGTCAAAACAGGACTACTAATGTACTAATTAACTATTGTGAAGTGTTTTATTGGGCTTTGTTATTATTTTGTCAAGGTGCAACCTTTATTTCTTAGTTGGATAGGCTTATCACTACACCGAAAGCCTTTGGGCACCATCTCAAGAGCCTGTCATTGAGTCTCGCTTGGCTTCTCCACATTGCATTCAAGAACATCAGCTTTTTCCCTCAACACTTATTAGGAAGAGAACTTTTATTTTCCTTGCTTACTGTTTTTAATTAAGTGCAATGTTATGGGGAAATTGTTTTTTTGGGTTTGGGGGAGGGTTGGGGGGGGGGGGGGTATATATATATATATATTATTAATAACATGATTCCTTGTTTAGGTTTTAATATTTTGCGTACTAAAATATCCTCACAAAAATTCTTAAACTCTCTAAAATACCCATATCTTTTAGTTAAATAATTTTAAATTAAAAAATATAAACTGGTTAAAAGAGTAATTTATTGTTCTTAAGTTTAAGGCTATTTTCTTTATCTTCTCCATTCAACCTAAAACTTAGGACAATATTTCTATCTCATTTTTAAACATTATTCTACGTTACTTTACCCCTCCCTTTTTTTAACAACAGTTTTTTATATATCATTTTTAAATATTATAACATTAAACCAAAAATACAAATAAATAAAGAAGAGCATTATTGCACGCACAAAGTGTGTGTGTTTGTATGGCTATTGTGTCTGTGTATATATATATATATATATATATATATAACTTATGGCCATTAAGCCATATGATATAAATTGCTATAAATTGTTGAATTTAAGATAATGTTTTACAAAATAAAATGATAATAAAGTGATTAGATTGGTTAATTAGAAAAAAAGATTTTCAAATTTAGGATTTTTTTTAATAAATAAACAAACATGTTGGCCATTTATAAATAAAAGGAAGCTTCTAGGGAGCTCCATTCTCAAGTTCCACCACTTACCCACATCCACATGTTGGCACTTGGCATTGCCTTTTCTAATATCACATTCCAATGCAGTGCTTTTTTTTCTTTTTTCTTTTTTCCAAGTCATAGTCATCAAACTTTAGCTGTTTGAAAGTGCCAGAGCAATCTATCTTTTCTGTCAAAAAAAGAAAGTTCCAGAGCAGAGACGCTTGATTTGAAGAACCAAGATGAGAGTTTCAGATGGCAGCACTTGAGCTTCGTCCACTACCACTCCACTTCTTCTTCTTCTTCAGAAAATTTTATTTTATGGTAATGTGTTCACACTTTATCTCAAATAGGAGATTTCCTTTATTTTCACGCTACAACAAATTCTTTTGTACAGTATGACATCGCCACACTGCAGCACTAAGCTATAATATTTACTAATAACAATCAAATTGAAGAACTCCACAATGAAACCTCACTGTCAGTTTCCATGTTATCTCCACCATAACAATGAGGCGGTGGAGGCAACAACATCCCCTCTGCCATATTTCTCAACAATCCTGGCATGTCGAAAACCGCCTCCTCATCCATAAAAACTACACTTTCAGGCTCTATCTCTGCCTCCGCAGCCACTGTCACTGCTGCAGCTGTATTTTCTAACCTCCGCCTCAAGTCATCCCCAGAAACACTGTCCAACTCTGCTGGCCGAAATGCCTCAGCCGCCTCCAATGAAGCCCGCCGAATATCCTTTGCCGCTGCCGACGCTGGAACCGGGAGCCTCCACACCGAGTCAGCAAAATTGAGACAGGCGTACCGGCCGCGGAGCGCAATTGCCGCCACATCATGTGCACGCGCCGCCATTTCTGCGGTAGGGAAAGTCCCAAGCCAAATCCTTGACTTCTTATTTGGCTCCCGCACTTCACAAACCCATTTCTTTGAGTTCTTCCTTCTCACTCCACGGAATACTGGGTGTCTTGTTTCTTTGAACTTCTTTCTCCCGTCTCGATTTTTAGGATTCTTCGAAGCCAACCTGACCTCCTCGTGTGGTAAGTTCACCATGTAAGCATCGTCCATATATGTCTTAAAACTCTTTGTTTCTCGGTACTTTGAGTTTAGTTAGCTTGTTTATTGAAGTAGTAGCAGTAAATATAAGTTAGCAAAGGGTTTTTGTTTGTACTTGTGTTTGTTGAAGGGAGTAAGAACTAAGAAGAGGAGAGTTGGAGATATATATATATATATATATATAGACGTTAGGGCTTATACACAACGCTAAGCAAAGAACTAAGGAGTGCGATAAGTAAACGCGCTAATTGTGGACACGCTAATTGTGATAAGTAGCCAGGCTGTGAAGGGAAGATATTTGTCACCAAGGATAAATCATCACAAAAGTTTACACAATTTTTAACACAGTTCCTTATGTTACGAGTTATGAATGACAAAGAAAAAGTAAAGGGAACATGTGGGTTCACATTATTTCTACTGCTCATATTTTGACAAGTGATGAATTGTGACAACGGTCAAGTTGTGTAAATTTTTGTGATATTATCACTTCTTTTTAATAGGATATTTGTAGCGGTTGGTTTTCATTTTGAGCCAAGTGAATTGGGGGAACTGTATGGTGACACGTGGAGAATTTGTCTTGTTCAGGATTTTGAGTGAAAGTGATTAGGCATAGTTTTGCCGTGGCAAAAACGTGGTACGTGTGATGTGTGTGAGAGTGTTTTTCTACTCTCTCTAGTGAATGAATATTCGGTTGTATACAGGTATCAAATTCAGCCTGACATAGTCAAGACATTATCGCAACTTTTTGTACTAATACTTGCCCGTTTTACTTTATTATGCAACTTATTATTTTTTTTAAGGAGTTTGTAACTCATGCATATACATAAATACACTTAAAAGTATACAATAAAATGTATAATATATTTTTTATATATATATAATTTAAATACTATTGATAGTTATTTTTATATTTCGTTAACTTTTAAAAAAATTTGTAAGGATATTATTAAGTATAAAATGTAAATTGTCTATATTTTTTTAAAAAAAAATTATAGTGGAACATTTTTTTTATTTTTTATGATTCATTTATTTTAAATTCTTTGGTTTCTGTATTTAATAACTTACTTGGATAAATATTTATGATGTGATCTCACATTTGATTCTAAAATTAAAAAATAAAATGCTTTAAGAATAAATAATTTAGGACACATGATGCAAAATTGAAACTCTAATTTGGAATTTTAATTTGAGTTTCTCTCAATTTCACCTATTATTATTGTGCGTACCCAAAATGTTTGGCTGGTGGGCTTAACCTCTACATGAGCTCACAATCTATTTGTTTTGTGGGCTTTTGTGTTTCCTGCTGTAGGTGGTCCTATGCTTGGCAGGCTCAAATACAATTTTATTTCCATAAGCCTTTCTCTCTCCCTCACAGGATCACTCCTTTGCTCCCTCTGAGTGTTTGCTCTCTTCTCTTAGTATTTTTTCCAGAATTGCCAACCCCTATTCTTCATTCTCTTCTCCTATTTATAGGCAAAAAATGAGTGGGGGTGTTATGATTGCTCCTCCGTATTAGTGCGAATGAGGGTCCAATTCCATCATCCCAAAGTGGATGCCCCATCAGAATAGTATTAGTGGCATTGGAACTGATTCCCATTTTTAGGGGCCAACTCGGCAGCGATGTCCTCAAAGGCACTATCGGGTAGCCGAGTATAGGGCACCTCGAATGATACTGTTCCCGGCCAGGATAGAGATAATCGGGAAAGGTTTGATCGCGTTATCCGTACTAACGCGGTCCTGTTTTAGCTCCTAGGCCCGGGATGGGCCAAAGGTGTACGGATCGAGGTCACAAGTTAATCAACGAGGGTTAAGTAATGTATTGGGCAATAAGTATGCCACATTTTTTATATCTAGAAAACTGTTAAAAACTCAAATTCAACTCAATAGAACTATATATGCTTGGATTAGACTATTAGAAATCCAAGTTCCAATTTTTATTTTCCTACGCTTTCTCAGCAACCAAACATATACAAGAGAATATAAAAATGCACAAGCATTTTCATATTAGAAAATGAAGGATAATGAAAACTTAGAGAGAGAGAGAGAGAGAGAGAGAGAGAGAGAGAGAGAGAGAGAGAGAGAGAGAGAGAGAGAGATTACCAGGGGGTAGAGACTTTGTTGGAGATCTAAAATCGACTTTGCTGGCCATCGATTCGGTTGATCACTCGGATTTCCAGTGGCCTGATTCTAAGCAGCGTAAAGCTTAGAGCAATGATCAGTAAACGAAACTTAAGATTAAGATTGACGGTGGGGTGCTATTTGCATTGTTTACTTATAATTATGGTGGTTATTGCATGAATTCATATTTTGGGGTGTAAAGTGCAAAAAATTCTCATATTTTTTGGTGGATTCCCACTTTTACAATATTCTTTTCTTCTTTTTTAAGTGATGGGTTAAGATTTTATTTATTTTTTATTTTTTTTATACTAAGGATCCGTTTGGATATCACTTATTTTGTTGAAAACTGAAAAAAAATAAATAAATAAATAAGTTACTATTCATACTACGGTTATTGTTCATTAGCCTAAATGCATTGTTCATGTCCCATTAATAGTGCAATAGGTGCTGGTTTAAAATTAAAAAAAAAAAAAAAAAAAGTAGTCGTAGACGCAGGGGGAGAGATGTGCAAACCAAACGCTCACTAAGACTTAAAACTTAAAAGAGGTTTCCAAAGGTAAAAGAGAGAGGTTGAAGAATTCTAATTTTTTTTAAAAAAATAAAAATTAATGCTGGGGTAACTTTGTATCTTGCTTGTGATTAATGCTTCCCGATTTCACCAAAAAGAATATAGGAACTTATTATGAGTAGATCTCGTTTTGGCTTTGTACCTATTTTTAGTGATCAATCCATTAATTTAGGAGTGTAACAAATTAAATCATATATTCCAAGAGTAGCAAATTCAAAGGGAAATTTCATTTTAAATATAATGTATATATAATGGATTGATGTTTGATTTTGCTACTTTTTGAAATATCATGACTTAATTTACTATTTTTTAACATTTCAATATTTAATTTATTACTTTTGAAATCACGTGTTTTAATTTGTTACACCCCTAAATTATAGGTAAAGGGTTTAAAATGACAAATTTCATTTTTTTAATATATTATAATTTTTTAGTCTTAGTTGTTAACATATGATATTAAGTTATTTAATATATTTAAAAAAAGAACATAAAAACAAAAGTTATATTTCAATAAATAAACAAATAAGCCAACATAGCCTAATACAAATGTCCCAAGCAAAAATAAGTGGCCCAATACTACAAACAACTGACCCAAATGAACCCAAGACTATTATCCTTATCTTTTTCTATGTCCATGTGCTTGAAGCAGTCATGCAATGCAAACCATTTGGGGGAATTTAGGGAGATTTGGTTTGAAGGGTGAAAGAGAGATTTCCTTCATACCCCACTGGCCTTAAAAAAGAAACTGTAAATGGGCTTGCAAGAGTGTGAGCCCAAGAATAATGTTCCTATCCGTGCAAACCAAGCACACGTTGAGAAAAAGCTGCTGAAACGGCCATGAATTTTGGCAAAAAAACACAACCCAGTATAAATTCTTGGCCATTACCCCATTAATGACAATTGACATATAACTTCAAATTTAGTAGTTTCAAGGTGCCCATCCTAAACAAACTAAGACTACGGCATTTTTGGTGTAATAATTACTCCATAAGTACAAAGAATTCTCTCTCTCTCCCTCATCACATCGCCCCAAACTTACTCCTTTTTTTTTTCCTATCTATTTTGTTTAAGTCTTAATTCAGCTTTCATTGGCCATTTTATCCCCTAAGAGCATTTATATCTAGTTATGCATTAAATATCACCAAAAAACTATTTTCTCTATTTTATATAATTACTTTAACAGTATATCTTGCATATATATATATATATATATATCCTTCTCTCTCTCTCTCTAAATTATTGGTTGATTATAAGCGGCAATTCCAATTAACAAGTAGAAAAATGATAAGAAATTGTGTAAATTTTGGGAATGATGTTGGGGAGGGCGAGAAATGCTTCAAAACATTAAAAAAAATATTATCAAAGAAAAGGCTTAGTTGTTGTTGCATTTTTGAATTATTTTGTTGTTGAGGAAATGCATTTTTTGAATTTGGTATCAAAGAAAGGAAAAATTCTACATTCTTCAGGGCCCAAAAAAAAAAAGCAAGAAGAAAAAAAAAAGGAGGCAAAATTCATTAGCTTATGTATATTGTGTATGAGTGAGTCATTAATTTTGTGTATTGCTGTTGAGCAAACTTATTTATGTGCATCTACCAAACTAAATTTATATCACCTCTGATCAAAGTATTCCTCTTACAATAGATTTTGGATTTTAAACCTTTTTATTAGGTACAATTGACACTGAATCTTGAAAAGACAAGGTAATGATTTTCCCATTGGTAATATAGCTAGCATTGAGATTAGTTTTTGTGATTAAGATTATGCAATGAAGTTCTAGAACCCTACAATAGAAGGGCTATATTCTGAAAATGAAAAGGCTTAATGGCGACGTTGAGACCGTTTTATTGCCAGGCACAACAAGATCATATCAACATCAATTGTTCTTATTTGATTCTCAAATATTATTTCAATATTTTTATTCTTATACACAACATTGAATATTGCAACCTGTTGATGGTTAAATTTTTTTTCATACTAGCCTTGTTACCATATTAAATGTGTCATTATTTTTAATGTTTTGTTTATAAAATCTTTATTAGTCAGGAATAACAATGTTGAATGAAACAATAGTACAAACTCCATGCTTCGACCTTTTCTTTTTACTTTATCCTTTAGGCTTTAGTTTTGCCAGATTTTTTTTTTTTTTTTAATATTATTGATACACCTCTTCTCTCTCTATTTATTACAACAAGAATGAAGAATCTATAATATTACTCCCTCTCTCTCCACGAATTGGGAGTTTTGTGGCCTAATTTTGCTTCATGACTTCCTTTTTCAGCTGAACTAGTATGCAAGACAAAAATGTGTGGTTTTTTTTTTCTTCTTAGAAATTTGAAAGAAAGAATAAAAATAAAATGAAAATAAAACATTTGAGTAACTTTCTTTCTTAGATTTATGTAAATGCCCCAAAAGGTAGACTAAATATTAAAGTACGAACTTATTTTGCAAATATATCATGTATTTATACATGGAAAATGTTAATAAGTACTGTGCAGTGTTTGTTAAGGTTTTCCTAATATGGATCCCACAGAATAAAAAAAAAAAAAAAGATCAATAAAAAAAAAAGACATAAAAATAACTCTACAGTTAATTTTAATATGTTTTTTTCTCTCTATAAAGCTGGCTCCACAACTTATAAAACTAGAAAAAAAATGACATAAAAAGGCAAAAAATTACCAAAAAAGGTCCCAAAAAAATTGTTGTTAACGGGCACCTCACGGTGCCCCATTAACGCAACCTCTTATACATTATGGAAAACGGAATATAATTTAATACAATATGGCTTTTGCCATATCCAAACACTCAAACTGCAGCATCTTTTTTGGGCTCCTTCAATTCAACACTAGTCATGCTTGCTCATGCCTTCGGGGCCTTAAAATTTTGAATTTAAGATGGTGTTTTAAAAAATAAAATGAAAATAAAGTGATTAGATTTTTTTTTTTTTTTTTGAGAAGCAATAAAGTGATTAGCTTGGTTAGTTAGAAAAAAGATAATCAAATTTAGGGTGGGTTTTATCTATAATATTTAGGGGAAATTGCAGTTAACCGACTTGTGGTTTGGTCCGTTTTAACAGTGCCCACCCGTGGTTTAAAATTTGTCACTTAACCCATCTGAGGTGACCTCTGTTAGACCCCCGTTACCCACCTCTGCCATTTCTGTTAAAAAATCCCCTTTACTATATAAGCCAAAATTAAAACCCAATTAGAACCCTAAAAAAAAAGAATGAGCTCTGTCCCTCTCTCTACCTTAGAACCCTTAAAAATCCACAATAACAATCACAAACCCAGCAACATATATTCCTTGTCAACCAAACACAAACCCAAACCCAAACATCAGTAAGAAATGGGTACAAGGAGCTAACTATAATGGATTTCTTCAAATCCATCTTCTCCGAAGACCCAGACCAACCCCAAAACGATGACGCTCCCAAACCGAACCTAGACCCAAATCCAAACCCAGATCCGGACTTGGACTCCACCGCGATTTGGAGTTTCGGTAGATTGATCAAAACGATCGCGTCGAAATCGGAGTCAGTGATCTAGATCTACAGGCGCGATGTAGAAAATTTGGGTCCGGGTTGAAGAAAGAAACATCGATGATCCGAGAAGTCACGTTGCGCGCCGTCATGGATTTCTCGGCTTCGCTCGACGCTGACGCTTCCATCCCTCAGGAATCGCTCGAGTTGGTCGGTCAAGCCATCGACTTGGGTTTGTATTTGGACTTGGGTTTTTTTTTTTTGGACTTGAGTTTTGTGTTCGGACTTGGGTTTTTTGGGTTTTCTGAAGATGGATTGCAGGTTTTGTGAAGATGGATGGCTGGGTTTGTGTTTGTATTCTTACTGATGCTTGGGTTTGTGTTTGTTGTTTTTGTGTTTGGAAGATCTGTTGCTGGGTTTGTGCTTGTGTTTCTGGGTTTGTGATTTTTGGATTTTAATTTTGTGTTCTTAGATCTGGCCTTGTGATTTTGTTCAAGACCCACTTAGATCTCAATTAATGTAATTTTTTTTTTTCTGTTTTTAATTTTTTTTTAATTTAAATGTTGACGTGGATTTATGGCTTTATTTGTGACCGTAGGTGTATTGGTTTTCTTTTCATTGTAAAAATATGTTTGGTAATTGCAGTGGGCATTTGGTAAGAACGTTAAATGCACATTTTTGGGTTTTTTTTTTATTTTTTTTTTTTTTATTTTTTTTTATTTTATGTGAACATTTCTGGGTTTTGAATGTGAAGAAGAAGAAAAAGGAGAGAAAAGAGAAGAGAGACATAAAACATATGAAAAAGACACATTTACCCCTATTTTTAATGGTGAAAAAGGAGAGGTAGGTAACGGGGTTTAACGGAGGCCACCTCGGTGGGTTAAGTGACAATTTTAAACCACGGGTGGGCATTGTTAAAACAGGCAAACTACAGGTGAGTTAATTGCAGTTTCTCCTAATATTTATAAGAAATTTTCTTTTTGGATTGGATTTTTATATAATTCAGAAATACCATAAACCTTAGGTTTAATATGGAAAAACTTATAGATAATCCGTAAAAACACATCTCCAATTTCACTTAAAATACCTACAAAATAGAATACTCTTTACTAATTAATGTCTTAAAAACAACTTATCCAAATTTTGTTTTCTAAAAAGAAAAAGAAATTTATGACACTAGATTAAGAAAAAAAAAAAGTCTCACCATAGGCAAAATGCGCATTTGACGAGGCTAGCCATAAATAAACAATATGTTGGCTATTTATAAATAAAAGAAAGCTTCCAAAAAGCTCCATTCTCAAGTCCCACCACTTATCTACATCCACATGTTGGCAACTTGGCATTGCCTTTTTAATATCACCTTCCAATGCAGTGCACTAGTGCAGTGCAGTGCTTTTTCTTATTATTATATATTCAAGTTAGTCATCAAGAGAGACTTTCAGGATGGCAGCACCTTGAGCTTCGTCACTANCAATCAAATTCGATAACTCCACAATGAAACCTCACTGCCAGTTTCCATGTTATCTCCACCATACCAATGAGGCGGTGGAGGCAACAACATCCCCTCTGCCATATTTCTCAACAACCCGAACATGTCGAAAACCGCTTCCTCATCCATGAAAAACACACTTTCCGGCTCTATCTCAGCCTCCGTAGCCACTGTCACTGCTGTAGCTGCATTTTTTAACCTCCGCCTCAAGTCATCCCCAGAAACATCTTCCAACTCTGCTGGCCGAAATGCCTCAGCCGCCTCCAATGCCACACGCTGAATATCCTTCGCTGCTGCCGATGCCGGAACTGGAAGCCTCCATACTGAGTCCGCAAAATTGAGACACGCTTTATGGCCACGGAGCGCAATTGCTGCCACATCATGTGCACGCGCCGCCATTTCTGCGGTAGGAAAAGTCCCAAGCCAAATTCTCGACTTCTTATTTGGCTCACGCACTTCACATACCCATTTTTTTGAATTCTTCCTCCTCACTCCGCGGTACACTGGGTGTCTTGTTTCCTTGAACTTCTTTCTCCCATTTCGTTTTTTAGGATTCTTCGAAGCCAACATGACCTCCTCGTCTGACAAGTTGAACATGCGAGCATTGTCACTCTCTGACCCCGAGGACGAAATATCAGACCCCATTAGAGATTGTGGGTCTGAGAAATGTCTTAAGACATCCATGTATGTCTTAAAACTCTTTGTTTCTCAGTACTTTGAGTTTAGTTAGTTTGTATATTGAAGTAGTAGCAGTAGATATAAGTAAGCAAAGTGGTGTTTGTGTTTGTGTTTGTTGAAGGGAGTAAGAACTAAGAAGAATGAGAGTTGGACATATATATACAGACGTTAGGACTTGTACAAAACGCTAAGGAAAGAACTAGGAGTGTGATAAGTCGACGCGCTCATTGTGATATGTACACGCGCTTATTTTGATAAGTTGCCAGGCTGTGAAGTAATTTGGAATGGAAGATATTTGTTGGTAATAGGATATTTGTAACAGTTGATTTTCTTTTTGAGCCAAGTGAATTGGGGGTATTGTATGGTGACACGTGGAAAATTTGTCCTGTTCAAGATTTTGAGTGAAAGTGATTGGGCATAGTTTTGCCGTGGCAAAAACGCAGTATGTGTTATGCGCGTGAGAGTGTGTTTATACTCTCTATACTGAATAGAATATTTGGTTGTATATGCTGTATAGGTATCAAATTCAGCATAAGATAGTCAAGACATTATCGAATCCTTTTTTTTTACCAATACTTGCCCATTTTACTTTATTTTGCAACCTGTTATTGCCTAGTGCTGACCTTGTAGCCCCAGCCAATAGGAGTATGCCAGCACATTAAAATTTGCCTACCTCATCTGAACTTCCAGCTCATTGTAATAAATGAGAGCTGTTAACGTCTGTTACGGTTTGAAAGCCAAATTTAAAATTTGCATATTTGAATTGGCTAGGTTATGAAACAACACATGGGCCCACATCAATAAAATAATTGATATAATAGTAGGGTTCTCAACTTAATGGCTTAAAAGCCTCAGAGACAACAAAACAAAGCAAAGGCAAAAGACAAGCGGCAGAGAACACTAAAGGCTTTCTTCATTGAACAAAGTTTGGAGTGAAACCTTACAAACTCATCATATATATTTTTATTGAGTTTAAATTTTGAAAATCTAATCGTTAGATTGTATGTTATTATTACATACTTAATGCTCACAAAATTTCAAGAAAATTAAAGATCAATTGCTATGTCATCAAACAAATGTTATAATTTCAGGTTTTTGTAATCTAAAGCTGTATATAAAAAATTAAGTTAATTGATTAAATAGTAAATAATATCCGGTTTGAACGAAATTTGATATGCATGTTTAAAACATAAGGAATATGAAATTCAACGGTTAGATTTCAAAATTCACACCCAAAAAAGAAATATATGAGAAGTTTGAAGAGTTTCTCTCCAAACTAGTTTGGAGAGAAACTTTGTTCTTCTTCATTTTCTCCATTTTCTCTTCTCTTCAGCTCACTTTCTCTATTCAATTTCTCCATTTTTTTTCTTTAGCTTCCCCAAACTTTAAAATATCTGTTTCTATACTTTTCTGTGGGACAAAACATGGCCGAATCTCCATGGTTGCATCAGTCGCCGAGTCCCACACCACCACCACCACCAGCTGTGCTTGCCCTTGTGACCTCTTATCTTAAGGCTTTCTCATCTCTCTCTCTCTCTAGCCCAAATGTGGCTAATTTATATTTGACGTGATTTTAATATTGTTTTTGAAATGCACAGATGATGTTTGTGAAAATATCTATTAAAAACTTTGGTTCCAATGCATTGTGCTTTACGGCTTTGCCTTGATCTGATGTGTTATTTTAGATGGTGGTAGTTGTTTTGCTTATTTTTTTGCCAGTTGGTGTAACTAAACTATATTCATATTTTCTTAAATTTTATGATTTATTATGTTAGAGAGGATTATTTTAAAATTTTAATAAATTTGGAATATTTCAATCAATGTTAAAAATGTTGCTTTTGATCTTATGTTGGTTCAGTTTCATGGTTGAGTAAGAGGACTACTGAAAGTGTGGATGAATTGTAGTTTGGTGATTGTGATATGCAACAACAATTCTGCCTACTGCAAAGCCTACAGCCCAAAATTAAAAATTGAATTTTTTTTTTTTTTTTTTTTTCTTCATCCAACTCTGAGGAACGCATACTTGCTAATACATTTTCATATTCAATTACAAACTTAGTGAGGCTAATTGATTTATTTGCTATACCATTCAAAACATGGTTCATGCTCTCACTCCTCGAGGAAGATTTAAATTCAGCTGTGAAAAAATCCTTAGTGAATGCAGTGCTCCACTTATGTCGAATTTTGTACATCATATTAAGCCAATGATGATTCTCAATATCAAATTTTTGTGTCATTTGATCCCATGTCTGTTGAAATTCCAATTCTAAATCACAATATTTTTGGCACTTGTTGAACAAGTACATGAATTCTGAGTTAGAGTTTAAGTCTCCTAAGCGGGAAGGAGCATTTTTTGAAATATGCCCAAACATAGCCAATGATGTGTATTTGGAAACACTTCCTCATTGGCATTTGACATAGCTTGATCCTGGTCAGTGAAAATTGTTATAGACGATCGATTCCCCGTTGAGTCTGAGAATGACTTAAACAACCATTTAAATGAATCAGTGATCTCATCCAAAAGGAATGCACATCCAAACATCACACTTTGCCAATGGTGATTAACACCTACAAATGGGGAACAAATCAAATTATATTTGTTGGTATGGTATGTAGTATCAAATACCATTACATCTCCAAAACAATCATAATCAACTCTTGATCTCCCATCTCTCTAGAAAAAATTTTTCATTCGATTTTCTTGATATACTTGAACTGTGTAAAAAAACATGGGATCTTCTGCATGCTTAGACTTAAAATGATTCAATAAGCTTTGAGCATCTCCAACACTAATCATTGTCATCTTTTGCACATTCACATGATTATAACAATTTCTTTCGGTAAAGCCCACATTTTCACTCCGTCCAACTTCTTTTGTTAGATATGAATAAGCATTCTTTGTACGCATTCACCATCGTATCAATTACATTTGCCTTAGGTTTTGAAATACGACGACCAGATCTTAACAAATGCTTCTCTGATTGTAGTGCAAGTTCATGATTATGCTCTGGATTAAATAAACTAACCCTCCAAACACCATTTTCAACTGTGAAACGAACAAATGTTTTACAACCAGTTCTAGTCTCTAGCCTCTTCAAATATTTTTCTTTAGAAAACTCTTCATCTAGTTTAAAACCCTCCTAATTCACGTTACTTTATGTTCTTCGTCCCATTACAATATCTAGGCTATCCTTTTCGAATACTTAAACCCATTCGCAATGCATAATCATTATATAAAGCATATGCTTCATTTGCATTATGGACCACCTTATTCAACAAATTTTCATCACTATTTTCTAGCCTTGCTATAAACATGCAATCCCCTTCAATTTCTTTAATATCACTTGGTTTGCAAATAACTACAACAATTTTTTATGAAAAATATAAATATTAGAAACAAAATACTAAGGAAATTATAATACAATAATTATATCATGTTTATATATATATTTTTTTAATCGATATGCACCATGTTTACAATTTTGTATGTCTTCTTAAATGCCTACGGTACACTTGATCACAAAACTCTTATGTTTAGGCACAACAATATAACAACAAAGTTTTAATACCAAATTTTTTAATTATTTTTTTGGGATTGACTATGGATACTCATTGAAAAAAAAAAATATATATATATATATNACTAAGTGAATGGTTGTCTTGTTCGTAAGTCATCATCCCCTTCTTAGCTTCTTTTGTCCAACATTTCAAAATGTATTGACTTGGAATTCTAGTTAAATTTTTTATGCTAAAAACCCATAATGCATGACAACGAAGAATCCCCAATGACTCAAATTTCTTACAAAAACAAGAAATATTGCTATTGAGATGATCAAATCAGATAGTGCGTACTCTTTCACTATTTTCTTCTTTGACCTCAAAAACACCAATTGTATCTTGGCAATCAACTTGATCTCAAACCATTGTAAGACTATTAAGAAATTGACTTTCAAATAAATTGAATATCTTATAGGTGTAAACTTGAGCTGCATGATCCAAAATGCCACTCTTCTTAACTGCTTTCTGTGGGGCACCTTGCTTGCATCGAAAATCTTCATCCAACTCTGAGGAACGCATACTTGCTAATACATTTTCATATTCAATTACAAACTTAGTGAGGCTAATTGATTTATTTGCTATACCATTCAAAACATGGTTCATGCTCTCACTCCTCGAGGAAGATTTAAATTCAGCTGTGAAAAAATCCTTAGTGAATGCAGTGCTCCACTTATGTCGAATTTTGTACATCATATTAAGCCAATGATGATTCTCAATATCAAATTTTTGTGTCATTTGATCCCATGTCTGTTGAAATTCCAATTCTGAATCACAATATTTTTGGCACTTGTTGAACAAGTACATGAATTCTGAGTTAGAGTTTAAGTCTCCTAAGCGGGAAGGAGCATTTTTTGAAATATGCCCCAAACATAGCCAATGATGTGTATTTGGAAACACTTCCTCATTGGCATTTGACATAGCTTGATCCTGGTCAGTGAAAATTGTTATAGACGATCGATTCCCCGTTGAGTCTGAGAATGACTTAAACAACCATTTAAATGAATCAGTGATCTCATCCAAAAGGAATGCACATCCAAACATCACACTTTGCCAATGGTGATTAACACCTACAAATGGGGAACAAATCAAATTATATTTGTTGGTATGGTATGTAGTATCAAATACCATTACATCTCCAAAACAATCATAATCAACTCTTGATCTCCCATCTCTCTAGAAAAAATTTTTCATTCGATTTTCTTGATATACTTGAACTGTGTAAAAAAACATGGGATCTTCTGCATGCTTAGACTTAAAATGATTCAATAAGCTTTGAGCATCTCCAACACTAATCATTGTCATCTTTTGCACATTCACATGATTATAACAATTTCTTTCGGTAAAGCCCACATTTTCACTCCGTCCAACTTCTTTTGTTAGATATGAATAAGCATTCTTTGTACGCATTCACCATCGTATCAATTACATTTGCCTTAGGTTTTGAAATACGACGACCAGATCTTAACAAATGCTTCTCTGATTGTAGTGCAAGTTCATGATTATGCTCTGGATTAAATAAACTAACCCTCCAAACACCATTTTCAACTGTGAAACGAACAAATGTTTTACAACCAGTTCTAGTCTCTAGCCTCTTCAAATATTTTTCTTTAGAAAACTCTTCATCTAGTTTAAAACCCTCCTAATTCACGTTACTTTATGTTCTTCGTCCCATTACAATATCTAGGCTATCCTTTTCGAATACTTAAACCCATTCGCAATGCATAATCATTATATAAAGCATATGCTTCATTTGCATTATGGACCACCTTATTCAACAAATTTTCATCACTATTTTCTAGCCTTGCTATAAACATGCAATCCCCTTCAATTTCTTTAATATCACTTGGTTTGCAAATAACTACAACAATTTTTTATGAAAAATATAAATATTAGAAACAAAATACTAAGGAAATTATAATACAATAATTATATCATGTTTATATATATATTTTTTAATCGATATGCACCATGTTTACAATTTTGTATGTCTTCTTAAATGCCTACGGTACACTTGATCACAAAACTCTTATGTTTAGGCACAACAATATAACAACAAAGTTTTAATACCAAATTTTTTAATTATTTTTTTGGGATTGACTATGGATACTCATTGAAAAAAAAAAAATATATATATATATATATTATAATAATAAAAATTAACAATAAATATTGGAAAGAGCAAAAAAAAAAAAAAATACAGCAATACATTTTTATATAGTTTTATTTGAGAGCAAATATATGACCACAAATAATTAAATATTCTTTCAAAACATAAATTAAATCAAAACAAGACAAAACAAAATTTAGCTTTATCACTCTCCTAGTCCATTATCTCTACCATGCTTTTACTTGAAGCCAAAAAAAAAAAAAAATAGTGACTTGTTCAGTTGTTTGTTCTTTTGTCCGTCGCTTGTCTACTGCCAGAGAATTTGGGTTTCCTGTCAATATTGCTTTTAAGTTGAGAGCCCTATAGCCTATATTACTATTATCACTTATTTTATTGATGTGGGCCCAACCTTTTAACTAGCATGCTGAAAATTTTGAATTTGGCTTCACGGTAACAGTCTAACGGACGTTAAAGGCATCAACTTTTATGATGCGCTGGCAGTCCCGCTGAGGTAAGCAATTTATCATGTGCTGGCATGCTTTTATTGGGTGGGAGTACAAGGTCAGTATGCTAACCTTGTACTCCAGGACTACACAATAATCTCCCCATAGTCAAGACATTATTGAATCTTTTTTTTTACCAATACTTGCACATTTTACTTTATTTTGCAACCTGCTATTATTTTTAAAGATCATGTTAATGAGTGCACTTTGGATAATAATTAACAATCTATTTTAAAAAAGTTTTGATACCACATTTATGGGAAATAAAAAAAGCTGTCAAAACATATTGTTTTGTTTTTCCATAAAAATTTTCTTTAAATGAATTGTTAACTATTACTCTAAGGGCATCCGTTAATATTTTTCTATTTTTAATTTTTAATTTGCAGTATTATTTGATTTTATATTCCTGTCTTTTCTTTTTTTCAATTAAGTTGTAACTCGTGCTTATTAAATGCAAAAACATTTAATAATAGTAATAATGAATTGTCAACTCAATTTTCACATTGAGTATTATAAATAGGCCATTTGACACTAAAATTAAGAAAATTAAAATAGACTCTTGGAGCAAATAAAACTACAATTAGAAGTTAATTTTGATTTTGATTGTGTTTTGAATTTAATAGATTATTGATTTGGACAAAATTTAGCTATAAACTTTGTTGTAGCTTAAGGTTACAACTCTCACTAAACAAATTAATATGGCTACATATTTTGAAAATGTAACTGTAGAATTGCATGTTCTTTATTTTTTAAAACATGTCAAATTTCATGCCAATAAGATATTATTTAGTATTTGATTCATAAACTTATTTTTTATGTATAATTTTAGACTACAAAAACTCAAAATTGATACATTTGATTGATAATGTAGCTATTGATCTTTGATTTTATTAAAATTTTGCTAAAATAAAGGATATAATAAAAAAATATAATTCAATGATGAATTTGTCAAAATTCACATCTAATAAAAAAAATATTAAGTAGAGTTGTAGCCTTAGTCTACAGACTCTACACAACCAAGTCTGTTGCCAAACTTTCTTCTGTCGATTTTATCATATAGTGTGCTTTGTTTTCAATTTTCTAGGGACTGTTGCAAACTTGAGTGATGCACAGGAAATTTTGTAAATTTTGTATAATGGTATAATACATCATTACACACATAAAAATGATCACCACTCAAAAAAATTTAAACCTTGAAAACTCACACAACCACTAAGTTCTTGTAGAATATAAGGGCAATATCCTGAAAATGAAAAGGCTTAATGGTGACTTTAAGACCCTTTTATTGCTAGGAACAGCAAGATCATATCACTAGCATCAATTGTTCTTATTCGATTCTCAAATATAATTTATTTATTTATTTATTTTGGTTAACCATGATATAAAATAAAAAACTAAGAATTAACTAGTCTATTACAAATCATGTTGGCTTTATCAGCCCCCACAAGTTAATTCTTAGTTTTTTATAATTAGGGTGGTTATTGCATGAATTCATATTTTGGGGTGTAAAGTGCAAAAAATTCTCATTTTCTTTTGGGTGGATTCCCACTTTTACAATATTCTTTTCTTCTTTTTTAAGTGATGGGTTAAGATTTTATTTATTTTTTATTTTTTTTTATACTAAGGATCCGTTTGGATACCACTTATTTTGCTGAAAACTGAAAAAAAATAAAAAATAAATAAATAAGTTACTATTCATACTATGGTTACTATTCATTAGCCTAAATGCATTGTTCATGTCCCATTAACAGTGCAATAGGTGTTGGTTTAAAATTAAAAAAAAAAAAGTAGTCGTAGATGCAGGGGGAGAGATGTGCAAACCAAACGCTCACTAAGACTTAAAACTTAAAAGAGGTTTCCAAAGGTAAAAGAGAGAGGTTGAAGAATTCTAATTTTTTTTTTTAAAATAAAAATTAATGCTGGGGTAACTTTGTATCTTGCTTGTGATTAATGCTTCCCGATTTCACCAAAAAGAATATAGGAACTTATTATGAGTAGATCTCGTTTTGGCTTTGTACCTATTTTTAATGATCAATCCATTAATTTAGGAGTGTAACAAATTAAATCATATATTCCAAGAGTAGCAAATTCAAAGGGAAATTTCATTTTAAATATAATGTATATATAATGGATTGATGTTTGATTTTGCTACTTTTTGAAATATCATGACTTAATTTACTATTTTTTAACATTTCAATATTTAATTTATTACTTTTGAAATCACGTGTTTTAATTTGTTACACCCCTAAATTATAGGTAAAGGGTTTAAAATGGCAAATTTCATTTTTTTAATATATTATAATTTTTTAATCTTAGTTGTTAACATATGATATTAAGTTATTTAATATATTTAAAAAAAGAACATAAAAACAAAAGTTATATTTCAATAAATAAACAAATAAGCCAACATAGCCTAATACAAATGTCCCAAGCAAAAATAAGTGGCCCAATACTACAAACAACTGACCCAAATGAACCCAAGACTATTATCCTTATCTTTTTCTATGTCCACGTGCTTGAAGCAGTCATGCAATGCAAACCATTTGGGGGAATTTAGGGAGATTTGGTTTGAAGGGTGAAAGAGAGATTTCCTTCATACCCCATTGGGCTTAAAAAAGAGACTGTAAATGGGCTTGCAAGACCTTGAGCCCAAGAATAATGTTCCTATCCGTGCAAACCAAGCACACGTTGAGAAAAAGCTGCTGAAACGGCCATGAATTTTGGCATAAAAACACAACCCAGTATAAATTCTTGCCCATTACCCCATTAATGACAATTGACATATAACTTCAAATTTAGTAGTTTCAAGGTGCCCATCCTAAACAAACTAAGACTACGGCATTTTTGGTGTAATAATTACTCCATAAGTACAAAGAATTCTCTCTCTCTCCCTCATCACATCGCCCCAAACTTACTCCTTTTTTTTTTTTCCTATCTATTTTGTTTGAGTCTTAATTCAGCTTTCATTGGCCATTTTATCCCCTAAGAGCATTTATATCTAGTTATGCATTAAATATCACCAAAAAACTATTTTATCTATTTTATATAATTACTTTAACAGTATATCTTGCATATATATATATATATATATCCTTCTCTCTCTCTCTCTCTCTCTCTCTCTCTCTCTCTCTTTAAATTATTGGTTGATTATAAGTGGCAATTCCAATGAACAAGTAGAAAAATGATAAGAAATTGTGTAAATTTTGGGAATGATGTTGGGGAGGGCGAGAAATGCTTCAAAACATTAAAAAAAATATTATCAAAGAAAAGGCTTAGTTGTTGTTGCATTTTTGAATTATTTTGTTGTTGAGGAAATGCATTTTTTGAATTTGGTATCAAAGAAAGGAAAAATTCTACATTCTTCAGGGCCCAAAAAAAAAGCAAGAAGCAAAAAAAAAAGGAGGCAAAATTCATTAGCTTATGTATATTGTGTATGAGTGAGTCATTAATTTTGTGTATTGCTGTTGAGCAAACTTATTTATGTGCATCTACCAAACTAAATTTATATCACCTCTGATCAAAGTATTCCTCTTACAATAGATTTTGGATTTTAAACCTTTTTATTAGGTACAATTGACACTGAATCTTGAAAAGACAAGGTATTGATTTTCCCATTGGTAATATAGCATTGAGATTAGTTTTTGTGATTAAGATTATGCAATGAAGTTCTAGAACCCTACAATAGAAGGGCTATATTCTGAAAATGAAAAGGCTTAATGGCGACGTTGAGACCGTTTTATTGCCAGGCACAACAAGATCATATCAACATCAATTGTTCTTATTTGATTCTCAAATATTATTTCAATATTTTTTTTCTTATACACAACATTGAATATTGCAACCTGTTGATGGTTAAATTTTTTTTCATACTAGCCTTGTTACCATATTAAATGTGTCATTATTTTTAATGTTTTGTTTATAAAATCTTTATTAGTCAGTGTGGGGGGAGAAAAACCCAACCCAACTTATTGGGCCCAAGGCCCTGAATGAGGAACACTCTTCGTCCGAGGAGGTGTGACCTTCAGTCAGAGGCCCACGTCAAAAGGGGACGCCCTGGGACAAGCCCGAATACCATCCGAGGAGATGCTCATATGTCCGAGTAGTCCTGCATCTTCGGATCCGAAAAGGCCAAACCCAACACGAGTATGGGAGGTTCAAGCGATTTATTTGACAAGTGTCAAGGGGGAGAGGAACCTCGGACACACATAAAGATAACGGGAGCAGAGAAATACCAAGGAGGCATACTTCAACCACCACATTTAATGCACTGCACCTACCTTCTTGGCCGCATTTATGTGGATAGGACCTCTGAACAGTGCTTTCGCAGCTACCGCCACTCACATAAGGTTAAAAGTGGGGTGATGGGACATGCACTCAAGTGGATGCCTGGATGATAAACAAGTGGACGGAGGAGATGTAAGAAGACAATGCTATATAAGGGAAGGGTGCCTCTGATAGAAGGGGATCGAAAAACAGGAGAGAAAAAGGATATATGAGATAGTTGTAGCCCCAGGAATTGTAACCTTAGATGGTCAATGAAAAACATCTCTTCGGACGGAGTACTTATTAGTCCGAGAGCACATTAATTCAATTCCTCCCACTGGTGTTGTTGTTTAATACTGTTATTTTCATTATTAG
>NW_027071805.1:1750117-1773469 GCF_002906115.3 Quercus suber | reverse complement strand
ATACCATCCGAGGAGATGCTCATATGTCCGAGTAGTCCTGCATCTTCGGATCCGAAGAGGCCAAACCCAACACGAGTATGGGAGGTTCAAGCGATTTATTTGACAAGTGTCAAGGGGGAGAGGAACCTCGGACACACATAAAGATAACGGGAGCAGAGAAATACCAAGGAGGCATACTTCAACCACCACATTTAATGCACTGCACCTACCTTCTTGGCCGCATTTATGTGGATAGGACCTCTGAACAGTGCTTTCGCAGCTACCGCACTCACATAAGGTAAAAAGTGGGGTGATGGACATGCACTCAAGTGGATGCCTGGATGATAAACAAGTGGACGGAGGAGATGTAAGAAGACAATGCTATATAAGGGAAGGGTGCCTCTGATAGAAGGGGATCGAAAAACAGGAGAGAAAAAGGATATATGAGATGTTGTAGCCCCAGAAATTGTAACCTTAGATGGTCAATGAAAAACATCTCTTCGGACGGAGTACTTATTAGTCCGAGAGCACATTAATTCAATTCCTCCCACTGGTGTTGTTGTTTAATACTGTTATTTTCATTATTAGCCTAGCCCTTTTCACCCACTCTCTACAAAATCTATTGTTTTGGGCTCGGTGGGCTCCGAATCCATACCTCCTTGGGCTTGGGCCGTAAAAACTGACCCTACAGTCAGGAATAACAATGTTGAATGAAACAATAGTACAAACTCCATGCTTCGACCTTTTCTTTTACTTTATCCTTTAGGCTTTAGTTTTGCCAGATTTTTTTTTTTTTAAATATATTGATACACCTCTTCTCTCTCTATTTATTACAACAAGAATGAAGAATCTATAATATTACTCCCTCTCTCTCTACGAATTGGGAGTTTTGTGGCCTAATTTTGCTTCATGACTTCCTTTTTCAGCTGAACTAGTATGCAAGACAAAAATGTGTGGTTTTTTTTTTCTTCTTAGAAATTTGAAAGAAAGAATAAAAATAAAATGAAATAAAACATTTGAGTAACTTTCTTTCTTAGATTTATGTAAATGCCCCAAAAGGTAGACTAAATATTAAAGTACAAACTTATTTTGCAAATATATCATGTATTTATACATGGAAAATGTTAATAAGTACTGTGCAGTGTTTGTTAAGGTTTTCCTAATATGGATCCCACAGAATAAAAAAAAATCAATAAAAAAAAGACATAAAAATAACTCTACAGTTAATTTTAATATGTTTTTTTCTCTCTATAAAGCTGGCTCCACAACTTATAAAACTAGAAAAAAAAATGACATAAAAGGCAAAAAAATTACGAAAAAGTCCCAAAAAAATTGCTGTCAACGGGCACCGTGAGGTGCCCCATTAACGCAACCTCTTATACATTATGGAAAATGGAATATAATTTAATACAATATGGCTTTTGCCATATCCAACCAAGGTGGTCGATACCGTACCGGTACCGCCGTACCGGCTGCATACCGGTATCGAAACATCAACGTTTCGTACCGGTTTAAATACCAGCCGTACCGGCCATGTACCGGCCGTACCGGCCAATTTCGGGCAATACCGGCCGGTACAGAAAACAGTTTTTTTTTTTTTTTTTTAAGTTTTGTAATTTTTAAATTTTTTTTAGGCAGAATGGTAACTTATTTGTATTAACTTATTAGTATTATTGTTTTCTTAGTATGCAATGATAACTTTTAAGTTTTCTATTTTTTATATTGTGTTTTTTCTTTTTCTTTTAATTGATACTAAAGTATAAAATCATGAATAATTAGTTCTGAATTGAGAAAATGTTTTATGGTAAGCTTTTATATTTATTATAATATATATACACACATACATATATATATATATATTTTATTTATTTATTTATTTATAAATATAAAAAATAGCGCTAAACCCGAAACGGTACACCGGTATTGACCGGTATCCGAAATATATCGTACCGTTGGGCAAACCGGTACAGCCTCCGGTACGGTATTGACTCCCTTGATCCAAACACTCAAACTGCAGCATCTTTTTTGGGCTCCTTCAATTCAACACTAGTCATGCTTGCTCATGCCTTCGGGGCCTTAAAATTTTGAATTTAAGATGGTGTTTTAAAAAATAAAATGAAAATAAAGTGATTAGATTTTTTTTTTTTTTTTTGAGAAGCAATAAAGTGATTAGCTTGGTTAGTTAGAAAAAGATAATCAAATTTAGGGTGGGTTTTATCTATAATATTTAGGGGAAATTGCAGTTAACCCACTTGTGGTTTGGCCCGTTTAATAGTGCTCACCGTGGTTTAAAATTTGTCACTTAACCCACCTGAGGTGGCCTCCGTTAGACCCCCGTTACCCACCTCTGCCTTTCTATTAAAAAATCCCCTTTACCATATAAGCCAAAATTAAAACCAATTAGAACCCTAAAAAAAAGAATGAGCTCTGTCCCTCTCTCTACCTTAGAACCCTTAAAAATCCACAATAACAATCACAAACCCAGCAACATATATTCCTTGTCAACCAAACACAAATCCAAACATCAGTAAGAAATGGGTACAAGGAGCTAACTATAATGGATTTCTTCAAATCCATCTTCTTCGAAGACCTAAACCAACCCAAAACGACGACGCTCCCAAACCGAACCTGGACCCAAATCCAAACCCAGATCCGGACTTGGACTCCACCGCGATTTGGAGTTTCGGCAAATTGATCAAAACGATCGTGTCGAAATCGGAGTCAGTGATCTAGATCTACCGGTGCGATGTAGAAATTTGGGTCCGGGTTGAAGAAAGAAACATCGATGATCCGAGAAGTCGCGTCACGCGCCGTCATGGATTTCTCGGCTTCGCTCGACGCCGACGCTTCCATCCCTCAGGAATCGCTCGAGTTGGTCGGTTAAGCCATCGACTTGGGTTTGTATTTGGACTTGGGTTTTTTTTGGACTTGAGTTTGTGTTTGGACTTGGGTTTTTCAGGTTTTCTGAAGATGGATTGCAGGTTTTGTGAAGATGGATGGCTGGGTTTGTGTTTGTATTCTTACTGATGTTTGGTTTGTGTTTGTTGTTTTTGTGTTTGGAAGATCTGTTGCTGGTTTGTGATTTTTCGATTTTAATTTTGTGTTCTTAGATCTGGGCTTGTGATTTTGTTCAAGACCCACTTAGATCTCAATTAATGTAATTTTTTTTCTATTTTTAATTTTTTTTAATTTAAATGTTGGCGTGGATTTGTGGCTTTATTTGTGATCGTAGGTGTATTGGTTTTCTTGTTATTGTAAAAATATGTTTGGTAATTGCAGTGGGCATTGGGTAAGAACGTTAAATGCACATTTCTGGGTTTTTTTATTTTATTTATTTATTTTTGGATGTGAACATTTCTGGGTTTTGATTGTGAAGAAGAAGAAGAAGGAGAGAAAAGAGGAGAGAGACATAAAACATAATGAAAAAGACACATTTACTCCTATTTTAACGGTGAAAAAGGAGAGGTAGGTAACGGGGGTTTAACGGAGGTCACCTCAGGTGGGTTAAGTGACAAATTTTAAAGCACGGGTGGATACTGTTAAAACGGGTCAACCACAAGTGGGTTAATTGCAGTTTTCCCTAATATTTATAAGAAGATTTCTATTTTTGGATTGGATTTTTATATAATTCAGAAATACCCATAAACCTTAGGTTTAATATGGAAAAAACTTGTAGATAATCCCGTAAAAACACATCTCCAACTTCACTTAAAATGCCTACAAAATAGAACATTCTCTTACAAATTTATGTCTTAAAAACAAACTTATCCACAATTTTGTTTTCTAAAAAGAAAAAGAAAATTTATGACACTAGATTAAGAAAAAAAAAAGTCTCACTATAGGCAAAATGCGCATTTGACGAGGCTAGCCATAAATAAACAAATATGTTGGCTATTTATAAATAAAAGAAAGCTTCCAAAAGCTCCATTCTCAAGTCCCACCACTTATCTACATCCACATGTTGGCAACTTGGCATTGCCTTTTCTAATATCACCTTCCGATGCAGTGCAGTGCAGTGCTTTTTCTTATTATTATATATTCCAAGTCTAGTCATCAAGATGAGACTTTCAGATGGCAACACTTGAGCTTCGTCCACTATGTGTCCACGTCTTTTTCTTCTTTTTCAGAACATTTTATTTTATGGTAATGTGTTCACACGTTATCTCAAATAGGAGATTTCCTTTATTTTCATGCTACAACAAATTCTTTTGTACAGTATGACATCGCCACACTGCAGCACTAAGCTATACTATTACTAATAACAATCAAATTCGATAACTCCACAATGAAACCTCACTGCCAGTTTCCATGTTATCTCCACCATACCAATGAGGCGGTGGAGGCAACAACATCCCCTCTGCCATATTTCTCAACAACCCGAACATGTCGAAAACTGCTTCCTCATCCATGAAAAACACACTTTCCGGCTCTATCTCAGCCTCCGTAGCCACTGTCACTGCTGTAGCTGCATTTTTTAACCTCCGCCTCAAGTCATCCCAGAAACATCTTCCAACTCTGCTGGCCGAAATGCCTCAGCCGCCTCCAATGCCACACGCTGAATATCCTTCGCTGCTGCCGATGCCGGAACTGGAAGCCTCCATACTGAGTCCGCAAAATTGAGACACGCTTTATGGCCACGGAGCGCAATTGCTGCCACATCATGTGCACGCGCCGCCATTTCTGCGGTAGGAAAAGTCCCAAGCCAAATTCTCGACTTCTTATTTGGCTCACGCACTTCACATACCCATTTTTTTGAATTCTTCCTCCTCACTCCGCGGTACACTGGGTGTCTTGTTTCCTTGAACTTCTTTCTCCCATTTCGTTTTTTAGGATTCTTCGAAGCCAACATGACCTCCTCGTCTGACAAGTTGAACATGCGAGCATTGTCACTCTCTGACCCCGAGGACGAAATATCAGACCCCATTAGAGATTGTGGGTCTGAGAAATGTCTTAAGACATCCATGTATGTCTTAAAACTCTTTGTTTCTCAGTACTTTGAGTTTAGTTAGTTTGTATATTGAAGTAGTAGCAGTAGATATAAGTAAGCAAAGTGGTGTTTGTGTTTGTGTTTGTTGAAGGGAGTAAGAACTAAGAAGAATGAGAGTTGGACATATATATACAGACGTTAGGACTTGTACAAAACGCTAAGGAAAGAACTAGGAGTGTGATAAGTCGACGCGCTGATTGTGATATGTAGACGCGCTTATTGTGATAAGTTGCCAGGCTGTGAAGTAATTTGGAATGGAAGATATTTGTTGGTAATAGGATATTTGTAACAGTTGATTTTCTTTTTGAGCCAAGTGAATTGGGGGTATTGTATGGTGACACGTGGAAAATTTGTCCTGTTCAAGATTTTGAGTGAAAGTGATTGGGCATAGTTTTGCAGTGGCAAAAACGCAGTATGTGTTATGCGCGTGAGAGTGTGTTTCTACTCTCTATACTGAATAGAATATTTGGTTGTATATGCTGTATAGGTATCAAATTCAGCATAACATAGTCAAGACATTATCGAATCCTTTTTTTAACCAATACTTGCCCATTTTACTTTATTTTGCAACCTGTTATTGCCTAGTCTCGGACTACAAGGTCAGCATGCGAACCTTGTAGCCCCAGCCAATAAGAGCAGCCCCAGCCAATAAGAGCATGCCAGTACATTAAAATTTGCCTACCTCATCTGAACTTCCAGCTCATTGTAATAAATGAGAGCTGTTAACGTCTGTTACAGTTTGAAAGCCAAATTTAAAATTTGCATATTTGAATTGGCTAGGTCATGAAACAACACATGGGCCCACATCAATAAAATAATTGATATAATAGTAGGGTTCTCAACTTAATGGCTTAAAAGCCTTAGAGACAACAAAACAAAGCAAAGGCAAAAGACAAGTGGCGGATAACACTAAAGGCTTTCTTCATTTTCTCTATTTTCTCTTCTCTTCATCTCACTTTCTTTGTTCAATTTCTCCATTTTTTCTTCCCCCAAACTTTAAAATCACTGTTTCTACCATACTTTTTTGTGGGACAAAACATGGCCGAATCTCCATGGTTGCATCAGCCATCGAGTCCTACACCACCACCACCGGCTGCGCTTGCCATGTGACCTCCCATCTTAAGGCTTTCTCATCTCTGGCTCTCTCTAGCCCAAACGTGGTTGATTTTTATTTGACGTGATTTTAATGTTGTTTTTGAAATGCACAGATGATGTTTGTGAAGATATCTGTTAAAAACTTTGGTTCCAATGCATTGTGCTTTACGGCTTTGCCTTGATTTGATGTGTTATTTTAGATGGTGGTAGTTGTTTTGCTTATTTTTCTGCTAGTTGGTGTGTAACTAAACTATATTCATATTTTCTTAAATTTTATGGTTTATTATGTTAGAGATGATTATTTTAAAATTTTAATAAATTTGGAATATTTCAATCAATGTTAAAAATGTTGCTTTTGATCTTATGTTGGTCCAGTTTCATGGTTGAGTAAGAGAACTACTGAAAGTGTGGATGAATTGTAGTTTAGTGATTGTGATATGCAACAACAATTCTACCTACTGCAAAGCCTACAGCCCAAAATTAAAAATTGAACTTATTTTTTTGTGTGATGGAGGACTTGGAGGCCACCAATACTGTCTTGTAAGAGTATAGTTAGAGAGGCTGGGTCCGAATGCTTTGTTGTGCCAAGGGTCAAGTCTGTTCAGGACAAGCTGGGTAATAGTGGCATACCAATGTTTCAGTTTTCATGCATTCTATGTTTTCTAGGTAGTCAGTGTTAAGCCCCAAAGCCTCTGATAGTAATTCTGATAGTGCTTTGCTTAGTTCAATCACGTGTTTCGTATATTCACTTACAAGTTACAACCTCCCTAAAAAATAAGACACAAATAAAGTGAATAGCTCTGTGGGCTAGAGTGCGGGCTAAAGTTAAAAATTGAACTTAATAAAAATTGCATCTCCTCAAAATTGCCTCATGAGTACACAATGGCTCTAAAATATATCAACACAAAAAAGAAACTCATGGAGAGCTTACAAAAGAGCGACCACAATCAACCTCAATCTAGCACTAACATATCCTAATAATATAAAGTCCTAGCAAAAAAAAAAAAAAAAAATGAAATCCATCAAATGTTGATCCAAGTACACATAATATATCTCATATTCTAGCTCTTCCAACTCCAGCTCCAACTCTACCTTTTTCATATCCAGATCTAGCCCATGTCTTACTTCTGTAACTTTTCTATGTGGTTGACAACCTAATTTAAAGAAAAATAAATAAATAAAATGTATAAAGTAATCCTTGAGAACAAGAAATAAATGACACTATTGATAAAATAAGTATGTCAAATTTACCTCTTGGCTACATATGTAATCTGGTTGTTTCGAATTATAAATCAATGAGCTCATTTAGGAAGTAGATGAATTCTATAAGGAATAAAATATAAGAACGCATTATATCAAAACAAAGCATTGTACATATAGGGTCCATTTGGATTGAACTTATTGTTGCTGAAACTGGAAACTGGAAACTGAAAACTAAAAACTGAAAACGGAAAACACTGTAGCAAAATAATTTTAAAATGTGTAAATAGTACCGTGGGACCCATTTTAATATTTTTAATTCATGAATAGTGACGCTACAGTGCATGAACAGTGCACTACAATGAAAATTGTCTCCTGCACAATACATCCATGTGAGGAACCTGTTCATGTGCTTAAGAAAAAAAAAAAAAAAAAGAGGACAGAAACGCAGACGCCTAAACTCAAACGCCCAATCCAAACGGCATCATAGTTTCACATAGTATCGAATGAATGAATTGTGTCAATTTACCTGACTAAGTTGGTTTACAACATCGGTACCTTGCAACATAGATGTAAATGGTACATTTACATAGCTCATGTCCTAAATAGAAAATAGCTCGTAATTAGGTATCAAGTATAGCAATCAAATTATGACTATACATTTATATATATATATATATATATATTTAATGTTAAAATATACTTAATACCTGAGAATGCATTGTCCAAGGCGAGTAAGACTGACCATATAAGTTAGCACTTATAAAGTCTGTATAAGAGTAGGGATTAGATGGTTGACAGACTGGTGTATTGTATGTGTCACCCAATAAGACATTTGAATGTTTTTCAACTGCTTGTTGTTTTCTTTTTCCAATGAACATAAAAATGTTACACACAAAATAAGAATTTAATATACAAAACATATTTAGTGATGACAAAAATGTTAAATTGTATATTTAGTTTTTAACAAAAAGTCACTCACTTGAAGAAGATGCATCTTTAGATGTGTTTGCCTTGTGCTTCTCAAAGTGCCCATTAAGTCTAGTATTTCTTAAACCTTTTGATCTCACACATGGGGGATTTAACATTGACACCTCATTTGGCAAGCGAGGCATTTCATCAGTGGTGTCACATTGTATGACTTCATTCTCTTCCACATTTGCATCTACACCAAACTTGACCTTTGATAACTCCCTTTCAATTTTTTCATCAAGTTCCAATAGTAATTTTTGGCAAATTCTCTTAAGGCGATCCTCCTCTTGACTTTTAGATATGATCGTATTAGCTATTCGCATCATGCTATTATGCCATACTATCTTTGCCTCTTTATCATTACTAAGTGAATGGTTGTCTTGTTCGCAAGTCATCATCCCCTTCTTAGCCTCTTTTGTCCAACGTTTCAAAATGTATTGACTTGGAATTCTAGTTAAATTTTTTATGCTAAAAACCCGTTATGCATGACAACAAAGAATCCCCAATGACTCAAATTTCTTACAAGAACAAGAAATATTGCTATTGAGATGATCAAATCGGACAATGCGTACTCTTTCACTATTTTCTTCTTTGACCTCAAAAACACAAATTGTATCTTGGCAATCAACTTGATCCCAAATCATTGCAAGACTATTAAGAAATTGATTTTCAAATAAATTGAATATCTTACAGGTGTAAACTTGAGCTGCATGATCCAAAATGCTACTCTTCTTAATTGCTTTCTATGGGGCACCTTGCTTTCATCGAAAATCTTCATCCAACTCCAAGGAACGCATACTTGCTAATACATTTTCATATTCAATTACAAACTTAGTGAGGCTAATTGATTTATTTGCTATACCATTCAAAACATGGTTCGTGCTCTCACTCTTCGAGGAAGATTTAAAATCAGCTGTGAAAAAATCCTTCGTGAATGCAGTGCTCCACTTATGTCGAATTTTGTACATCATATTAAGCCAATGATGATACTCAATATCAAATTTTTGTGTCATTTGATCCCATGTCTGTTGAAATTCCAATTCTGAATCACAATATTTTTGGCACTTGTTGAACAAGTACATGAACTGTAAGAAATAGAAACTAGCAGCGGAATATAACTAATCGGTTTTTCGGCATATCTCTCTTGGCCTAAACTGATGATTACACAAGAGTTTTGAGATTTTTCTACGCTGTCTAGAGCCAGCCTCCATGTAGACTAGCTGTTCAAACATGTTCTAAATTCCAGTTTGTATAATCCACAAAACAAAAAACTTTTTTCCGACGGTGTTGCACACTACTAGAGTGATGCAAACATAACTCACAACCTAAGAGCCTCACAACAGTCTGTAAATACTATGAGAAAACGTAGAATTCGCTCTTCTGTACAATGGGTACCATTCTTGGTGTTTATATATACACCACTCCATTAAGATTGAGTGGGATAGTGGACTTAGTGGGATAGTGTAACAGTCTAATACCATTACTCCATAACTCCTAGATGTTACAATCTGAGGCAAATAGAGGAACATGCTCACATTGGGTGACTGTCCATATTCTTTCAGTTCCTAACATGAACTCTGAGTTAGAGTTTAAGTCTCCTAAGCAGGAAGGAGCATTTTTTGAAATATGCCACAAACATAGCCGATGATGTGTATTTGGAAACACTTCCTCAATGGCATTTGGCATAGCTTGATCCTGGTTAGTGAAAATTGTTATAGGCGATCGATTCCCCATTAAGTCTAAGAATGACTTAAACAACCATTTAAATGAATCAGTGGTCTCTCCAAAAGGAATGCACATCCAAACATCACATTTTGCCAATGGTGATTAACACCTACAAATGGAGCATAAATCAAATTATATTTGTTGGTACGGTATGTAGTATCAAATACTACTACATCTTCAAAACAATCATAATCAACTCTTGATCTTCCATCTCTCCAGAAAAAATTTGTCATTTGATTTTCTTGATCTACTTGAACTGTGTAAAAAAACATGGGGATCTTCTGCATGTTAAGACTTAAAATGATTTAATAAGTTTTGAGCATCTCCAGCACTAATAATTGTCATCTTTTGCCCATTCACATGATTATAACAATCTCTTTCGGTAAAGTCCACATTTTCACTTCCTCCAACTTCTTTTGTTAGATATGAATAAGCATTCTTTGTACTTATACCTGCATTCACCATCGTATCAATTACATCTACCTTAGGTTTTGAAATACGACGACCAGATCTTAACAAATGTCCCTTTGATTGTAGTGCAAGTTCATGATTATGCTCTGGATTAAATGAACTAACACTCCAAACACCATTGCCACAATTGGGAAAAAAAGTTTTTATTTTATTTTTTTCCCATTTTCGGTAAATCCATCACACTTTTTTTTTTTTTTTTTAAAGAAATGATAAGTGCACACAATTTTTACAACATTTTTACAACAAATTCTAAGTATCAGGTTGTTACTTATTGTTATTGTTAGATTAAAATAGTAATCTCAATGTTAAATTTAAATTTGAACTAATAATAATTAGTTATTTGTGATTTATTGTGAAAATATTGTAAAAATATTGTGTACGTAGCACATTATATTTTTCTTTAATTCTTCCCCAAATTTTGGCATTCACTTTTTTTTTCCCTACCATTTTCGACAATACCATTGCCACAATTACTTTTTTTTTTTGGGTACTCACTCATTACACTTCTCACACTCACACATCCGGGCAGGTGAGGAAAATTGGACAGATGAATTACAGCAACACTGTTTCCAAAATTCAATTTTTTTCTCTTTCCTCCCTTTTTCTCATTCTCTCTCCTACTTTTTCTTGAATTTCGGCAACATTTTTGCCGAAATTCAATATCTCTCCTCATTCCCCTAAATAACTTGTAACAGTACCTATAACGCAAATTTGTTTTAAATTTAGCAATATTGAGCAAAAAGACTCTATTACATGAAAAAACATTTAATAATAGTAATAATGAATTGTCATCTCAATTTTCACATTGAGTATTATAAATAGGTCATTTGACGCTAAAATTAAGAAAATTAAAATGGACTCTTGGAGCAAATAAAACTACAATTAGAAGTTAATTTTTATTTTAATTGTGTTTTGAATTTAATATATTATTGATTTGGACAAAATTTAGCTGTAAACTTTGTCAAAATTCACATCTAATAAAAAAAAATATTAAGTAGAGTTGTAGCCTTAGTCTACAGACTCTACACAGCCAAGTTTGTTGCCAAACTTTCTTCTGTCGATTTTATCATATAGTGTGCTTTGTTTTCAATTTTCTAGAGATTGTTGCAAACTTGAGTGATGCACAGGAAATTCTGTATAATGGAATAATACATCATTACACACATAAAAATGATCACCACTCAAAAATCTTTAAACCTTGAAAACTCACACAACCACTAAGTCCCCGTAGAATGTAAGGGCAATATCCTGAAAATGAAAAGGCTTAATGGTGACTTTAAGACCCTTTTATTGCTAGGCACGGCAAGATCATATCAGCATCAATTGTTCTTATTCAATTCTCAAATATTATTTCAATATTTTTATTCTTATACACAGCATTGTATGTTGCAGCTTGATGATGGTTAATTTTTTTTTTTTAGGCAACATGATAGGTTCCTGAACGCATCCAGCAGGAGAATGTTGCGAAGCTAGCTAGCCTCCCTCATGCTGGAGATTTTTGTCTCTTAAAGAAGTTAGCCAGCATATTGAAGCTCAAGGCAACAAACACAATAAACTGTATCATTTTTTGGTATTCTTTAACATTTCATACTATAGCCTTGTTACCATATTAAATGTGTCATTATTTTTAATGTTTTGTTTATAAAATCTTTATTTGTCAGGAAGAATGATGTTGAATGAAACAACAGAGATTACAAACTCCATGCTTCGACTTTTAATTTTTCTTTTTACTTTGTCCTTTTAGGTTTTTGTTTAGCCAGATTTCTGGTTATTGATACACCTCTTCTCTCTTCATTTATTACAACAAGAATCTATAATTTTTCTCCCTCTCTCTCTCTCTCTCTACAAATTGGGTGCTTTGCGGCCTTCTCTTGCTTGATGACTTCCCTTTTCAGCTGAACTTGAATGCATGACAAAAATGTTTGGGTTTTTTTTTTTTTTTTTCCTTAGAAATTTGGAAGAAAGAATAAAAAATAAAAAAATAAAAAAAAAACGTTTGAGTAACTTTTTTTCTTTTTTTCGTTAAACTTACATGCCATTACCAAAACTGCATGATGTAGTACTAGTAATGCGGAGCAACCTGCCGCATGCAGTTTTGGTAATGGTGTGTGAGTTTAATGAAAAAATCATGGGCTTGTCCCACATTGGTGGGGTGTTTGTGTGTGTTTGGATTTATAACTTTCTTTCTTAGATTTATGTAAATGCCCCAAAGTACAAACTTATTTTGCATAAATATCAAGTATTTATACATTATGGAAAATGGAATATAATTCTTTAATTTGTACAATATGGCTTTCGCCATCTCCATACACTATAACTGTAGCATTTTTCTAGGGCTCCTTCAATTCAACATTAGTCATACTTGTTTGTACCTTCAAGGCATTTGCCACAAAATATGATTTTCCCTAGCAGTACTCCCCCCTCCCCCCCCCCNGACAAAATAACAACAAAGCCCAATAAAACACTTCACAATAGTTAATTAGTATATTAGTGGTCCTGTTTTGACAATACAAGAAAAATAGATTCTCCAACGATAGAGTGAAATTAAACTTAAAGTCCAGTAGTCAATTATTAAACAGATTTTAAAAAGTGTTTACTTCTGAAAGTCCTTGTGTGTCTTGGTCAGGGGATTCTATTGTACTTTTAGCCATCATTACATTAATATGAGAGAAGAATTTTATTGTTACAAATACATTATATCCTTCAATAGTAAAACAAAAAGTAAAAAACTAATGGTTCCATGGTGAGGAGGAAAGGGTTATTTGGCATGGTGTGAAGGGAGAGAGAGATTCTAGCTCAATGCAGCAAATATTGAACAAAGATTCTTGGGGAATATATATGTGGGGCATGAATGGGGTAGTAAGGGTTGCTTTGAGTGAGTGAGTGTGTAGGCTTATAATGGGAAATGCTAAAACCAAGTCTTTAATGGGAAAGAAGGTAGTTTATGGCTGATTAGGAGGCATTTATGAACTTAAAATATGCAGAAAAAGGAAAGAGAATGTTTGAAGCTAAGTGGGTATGGACAAAAGAGGCTTATTTATGGGTTAGTGGGCCTAACAACAAGCTGAAATTTGACAGAACAACAAAAATAATAGTTTCAGAGGGCTTGGTGTGTGTTTTGTGGGCTGATGTGCTTATCCTTTTATATTGGAGTTTAGGGAGGTATTAATTATCAATAGTCCAAAAAAGTAGAACTAATCAGGAGGCAGAATAGCAGACTTGATTATCCTAGGATTTGGCTATAAATGGTAGATTCTCTTTTGGGCTATCTTGCATCTTTGGGCAATGTCACACATGGGTAAAATCAACATAATCTTGCATTAAATGCTTGGATCTCTGAGGTTTTATTTAGCCAATGAGGTTAAGACAAGCATTAAATTAGAAGGATGCTAATGCTGTAACTGAGATTTGAACCCTAGGAAGTAGGATTCAACACCCCAAACTAGGTGTCAAAGTTTAAGTCCACCTCAGAGGGTTCTGCTAAATATCCTCTTTTGTTCTCCAAACCACATGTTTCCAAATTTTCCTCTTTAGGATTTACAAGCTTGGCACATTAGCCAGTTCTTGATTGTTTTTGGCATTTATAGGCTTGATTTGTTGAAATCTAAGCGACTTGGTTATGACATCCTTTTGCTGGAGATGGAGCCTTGAGGAAGATGATAAAATCCCATTACCCATTGGACTTTAGCTACTAATACAACCTCTAAACATCATGCATGTAATGAGAGCAGTGGCAGAGAGTTGATGGAACACCCTTTAGTTCTTTCTTAGAGATTTGGTTGTCTCCAATGGAACCTTGGTCAGAGATAAACAAGAAAGGAGCTGGCTGGCTGGTTCAGTTCTTTACCCTCTTTGGTCTGGGTCTATTCACACATGCTAGGCCCTTTGGTTGAGTTGTAGTCATGTCCTTTTTTACTTAGACTTGTTCTTCCTTTGTCACATATTTGAGACTACAAAATAGACATTAATGACACATATTGCCATGAGTTTTCATTCCTCTTGGACTCCCATTGTTAGCTGATATTCAACATAGTTTGGGTTTTGATAAATATTTTTAATGGGTTTTTGAGCAACGATTTTGTATTATTCAAAATAATAGTGTGAGCCTTAATTATTTCAAAATACTTTGTTATTTGATATTTTGAAATGATGGATTCCATAGCATAAGTAATGTTTATGGTTAATAATCGTGTTATACTTATGATGAACTTGAATAATTATCGTGAGTTGTGAAAATAAGTATTATAAATGTTGTGATAAAAGATAGATAGTGAACATGTGTTCTTATATAAATCCCATGAGCTTACAAAATGGTATGAAATAAGTAGATGTCATAGTTCTATGATAAATAATCATAACTTCCCATGGACTTTCATAAGATGATTGCCATGGGTTTTGGAAATAGATAATTGCCATAAATTTCATGGGCTTGTAATATTATAGTAATAGGTTTAAGAACTTAAAACATTGCTCGTTATTGGACTTTAAATAAAATACTCATGATACAATATTTTGCCAAGTATTAATAACATTGGGCTTTTAAAATAGTGTCAACATAAATTGGGCTTTTGATATTGGCAGGGAGAACTGGGTTTTAAATATTTGTCAATGATAATTAGGTTTTTTGATATTACCAGCGAGAACTGGGCTTTTGATGTTGCTAATGAAAATTGTGTTTTTTAATATTGCCAGCGAGAACTGGGCTTTTGATGTTACCAATGAAAATTGAGTTTTAAATATTGCTAATATTGCTAGTAAGAATTGAGCTTTAAATATTGCCAATAAGAATTGAGTTTTTTGATATTGCCAATGAAAATTAGGTTTTTTGATAAATAAATTGCCATTAGTTTAAATCATGGGCTTTGATTGTGGATTTGAATTCCATTAATAAAATTGCCATGGGTTTAAATCATGAGCTTTTCAAATATTGCTAAGTATGAACATTCTTGGGCTTTTTTTTTTTTTTAAAAAAAAAAAGAGATTTTAACTTGCCCAATAAAATAAATAATTTGAGGGTAAGTCTAAATTATTGGCTTTGCAAAAAATATTGGGTCTTACAGCGTTTTATTTTTGTAGCCCAATTTTGTGGTGGAAAGAAGAATAATTGTGGGCTAGTATGATAATAGAATTTTTTTTTTAGAGAAGCCCAATAATTTGTTGGTGATTTTAAAAAATAAATAGGTGTTATTTAAATAATATTAGGTGTAAAAATGTACCCTAACAATAAGCAACTATTCTATATGCTAAATTAAGCTTCTTCTTCTTTCTTTCTTTTTTGAGGAGTTGCTATTAAGCACAATATTATTAAGCTTGTTTTTCCTCTATAGAATCCTTAGAATTTATTATTAGTTACGAAGGATGATGTTGAACCAAACAGCTGGTTATGGTTGTTTAATGGAATTAATATTAATGAAATTAATTGTGCGTTTGGATGGCATGATTTGGGTATTTGAATTTGGATTTGGATGATTAAAATTCAAATATCTTGTTTGAATAGTTTAAAAAATGTCAAGGATTTGGATTTGATAAATCTACCAAGTATTTTAAACTTTTAAAATGCTTGAATTTGAACTAACTCGGTAACTCCTAAAATCAATGGATTTAAAATCAATGCATTTCAAATCTATTAATTTAAAATCAAAATCTAAATCCAAATCCAAGTTTTCAAACATAACCTAAAAACATGGTTTTAAAAACCGGATTGAAGATAAATCTAGATTTGCCTCCAGTTCCTAGTTTTACACGGTTGTTGACTAGTTTTAACCAATTATTTACCGGTTTTTAGGGTTTTTTCTAGACTGAACTAGTGGCCGGTTCCCGATTCAACTGGTTGGACGGCCGGTCTGGTCCAGTTTTAAAACAATGCCTAAAAGTTTGAGATGAAGGTGACCTGAATGCCCATCTCCATCCCACTCATGGTAAAGTGGTTTTCAGTTTTCCTCACCACGAAAGTGTGGAGCTATAACAATGGCATTCTGCCTCTTCACTAAATAAAGAAATTCGTGTATGTTTAGTAGATGTAATAAATATCGGTTTGAAGTCCCTTTCGGTTTTTTTTTTTTTTTTTTTTTTTTTTTTTTTAAGAAACAGTATATATCTCCAATAATTTGATAATCTCTACCTATTCCAAAATAATAGTATATATCTTCATTATTTTGATAATTTCTATGTTGATGACATTTAATATATATATATATATATATATCAAAATTCCTTATAGCTATCAACCACGTTCTCTTTCTCTTTTTTTTTTTTTTTTAATTTTTAATTTTTTATATGTTACGTTATGTTGAATCAGCTTCTTCTTCTTCTTCTTTTTTTTTTTTTTTTTTTCATTCTATTCATATGATCTTTTTTTAATTCCAATTTTTATGGATAAAAACAAACACATTGATTAGATATCTTTAATTTCGATAAGATTTAAATGAATTATATTTCAAATGGAACTCTACCGATATATATATAACTTCATATATCCTTTTCGGAGTGAAACTTATTTCAATATATGAATACCTAAATCCCATGACAATGCAGGTATGCATTCTTTCTTCTTTTATTATTATTATTTTCATTTTGTTTATTTTCTTTAGTGTTATTATTGGTTTTTTGTCTTTATGTGATTTTAATTAATTAATTCAAAACATTGTCAAGTTTCTAAAGGCTCATTCTTTGTTTTTGTATTTTGATTTTATTAAACTGATTAAGTTTTGTGTATTGGTTGCCTTTTGTTTAAACTAATTTTCTTAGCTTTGATCTAATTTATATGCTTAGGGTTAGGATCTTAGAATTAATGATTAAATATGGTTAGAATTAATAGATTAATTTAAACAATTTTCTTATTTGATTTTTATGTTACATCAAATTATCAAGATGTTCTACATGTGTATTCTTGAATGATCAACTTTAATTTTAATTTATAATATTATCAAGATTATATTAATTTTAGATTTATAAATTGTTTAGTATTTTTTTAAATAATTATCAATTGGTTGTGCCATGTGGCTTCACTAAATTGCAGAAATTTTATTAATTTTTAAAATTTTTAAAGAACTAAAAATGAATGGTATACTACCAGGACTCTAATTCATTCCTATCATTAAATAAAATTATATTAACATTATTTTTTTTATTGTTAGGATATATTTCTTAAATTAAGGGATAATATTTAACATACAAAAATTTAATTTAGATAATATTTATCATCTAATTAACATTATTTTTTTATTTGTTAGGTTATATTTCTTATATTAGGGGATAATATTTAACATACAAAAATTTAATTTAGATCATATTTATCATCTAATTTTCAAAATTTTAATATTATTAAATTAATATTATTTTATCAGAATATCAAGCTAAAAAACTTGATTATTAGGGGATAAGCACAATTCAAATTCTTCAAGAGGTGATTAATATAAATCTATCCCAACAAACAGTATATATCTCCAATAATTTGATAATCTCTATCTATTTCAAAAAAAAGTATATATCTTCATTAATTTGATAATTTCTATGTTGATGACATTTAATATATATATATATATGTATGTATGTATGTATATATGTATATCAAAATTCCTTATAGCTATCAACCACGTTCTCTTTTTCTTTTCTTTTTTTAATTTTAATTTTTTATATGTTACGTTATGTTGAATCAGCTCTCTTTTTTCTTTTTTCTTTTTTTCATATGACCTTTTTTTAATTCCAATTTTTATGGGATAAAAACAAACACATTGATTAGATATCTTAATTTCAATAAGATTTAAATGAATTATATTTCAAATGGAACTCTACCAATATATATAACCCTATATATCATTTTGGAGTGAAGCTTATTTCAATATGTGAATGCCTAAATCCCATAACAATGCAGGTATGCACTTTTTCTTCTTTTATTATTATTATTTTCATTTTGTTTATTTTCTTTAGTGTTATTATTGTTTTTTTGTCTTCATGTGATTTTCATTAATTAATTCAAAACATTTGAAAACATTGTTAAGTTTCTAAAGGCTCCTTCTTTGTTTTTGTATTTTGTTTTTATTAAATTGATTAGGTTTTGTGTATTGGTTGCCTTTTGTTTAAAATAATTTTCTTAGCTTTGATCTAATTTATATGTTTAGGGTTAGGGTCTTAGAATTAATGATTAAATATGGTTAGAATTAATAGATTAATTTTAACAATTTTCTTGTTTTTTATGTTATATCAAATTATCAAGATGTTTTACACGTGCATTCTTGAATGATCAACTTTAATTTTAATTTATAATATTATCAAGATTGTATTAATTTCAGATTTATAAATTGTTTAGTACTTTTTTTTAAAATAATTATCAATTTAAAATTCAATTTAGAATTATCAATTTAATTTAGTTTTAGGAAGAAATCTTACCTTTTATTTTAGTAAAATAATTATTTACACTTAATATTTTTTTTTAACTTTATTAAATCAATTAAAATATATAATTATTTATACATTTATTGTATAAGCTTTTTAATAAAACCCGCGCGGGCGTATAACTAGTATCCTCTTAAAAAGAAAGCATGCGTTGCTGACAAATATCTTCCCTTCCAAATTGTTAGCGCGTCTACTTATCACTATCAGCGCGTCAACTTATCACTATTAGCGCGATTACTTATCACTATCCTAGTTCCTTCCTCAGCGTTTTGTGTAAGTCCTAACTTCTATATATATGTCCAACTCTCACTCTGCTAGTTCTTACTCCCTTCAACAAACACAAACACAAGCCCAAACACAAACACCACCCTTTGCTTACTTATATCTACTGCTACTACTTCAATATACAAGCTAACTAAACTCAAAGTAGTGAGAAACAGAGAGTTTTAAGACATATATGGACAACGCTTGCATGGTGAACTTGTCAGACGAGGAGGTCATGTTGGCTTCAAAGAATCCTAAGAAACGAGATGGAAGAAAGAAATTCAAGGAAACAAGACACTCAGTGTACCGTGGAGTGAGGAGAAAGAACTCAAGAAAATGGGTATGTGAAGTGCGTGAGCCAAATAAGAAGTCGAGGATTTGGCTTGGGACTTTTCCCACTGCAGAAATGGCTGCGCGTGCAAATGATGTGGCGGCAATTGCGCTCCGCGGCCGTTACGCGTGCCTCAATTTTGCCGACTCGGTATGGAGACTTCCGGTTCCGGCGTCGGCAGCAGCGAAGGATATTCAGCGTGCGGCTTTGGAGGCGGCAGAGGCATTTCGGCCAGCACAATTGGACGGTGTTTCTGGGGATGACTTGACGCGGAAGTTAGAAAATGCAGCTGCAGAAGTGACAGTGGTGGAAACAGCAGTGACAGTGGCTGCGGAGGCTGAGATAGAGCCGGAAAGTGTGTTTTTTATGGACGAGGAAGCGGTTTTCAACTTGCCCTGTTTGTTGAGAAATATGGCAGAGGGGATGTTGTTGCCTTCACCACCTCATTGGTATGGTGGAGATGACATGGAAACTGACAGTGAGGTTTCATTGTGGAGTTACTCAATTTGATTGTTATTAGTAATATTATAGCTTAGTGCTGCAGTGTGGCGATGTCATACTGTACAAAAGAATTTGTTGTAGCGTGAAAATAAAGGAAATCTCCTATTTGAGATAAAGTGTGAACACATTACCATAAAATAAAATTTTCTGAAGAAGAAGAAGAAGAAGGGGAGTGGTAGTGGACGAAGCTCAAGTGCTGCCATCTGAAGCTCTCATCTTGGTTCTTCAAATCAAGCGACTCTGCTCTGGAACTTTCAAACAGCTAAAGTTTGATGGCTGAGTGCTCTGGAAATAAAAAAAGCATTGAATTGGAATGCGATAGTAGAAAAAGCAATGCCAGCATGCATGTGGATAAGTGGTGGGACTTGGAAATGGAGCTTCTTGGAAGCTTTCTTGTTTATAAATAGGATAGCTAACAGATTTCTTAATTTATAATAAAACCCTCAAATTTGAATTTTTTTTTTTTAGAAAGAGATCGATAACTTTATCAATTAAAAGCTGGTAAATCAGCCATAATAAAATTGACAATGTCAAGAGGAACAAACTCCATACAAACTAACAATGGAGCAAACAACTTAGCTTTTCTTGCCAAGGCATCTGCCGTTGAATTACCCAACCTACTCGTATGAGAAAAAGACCAACTCTTAAGTGAGCTTACAAGTGATACAGTGTCCTTTAGCAAATGGCCTAAAGATGAATTAAACGACTCGCCCTTGTTCAACGCATTGACGACTATCTTCGGGTCAGCTTCAAGAATGGAATTATCCAATCCCACTTCACTGATGAATAATGCCACACGTCTAGCAGCCAACAATTCTAGTAAAGCAATAGATGAAGGGTTTAGAATTCTTTCCGATAAGGAGGCCATAACCTCGCCGTTGGAATTTCCAATGACCACACTAATACCTGCTTCTCCAGTTTCTGCAAAAACAGCCCCATCAAAGTTTGTTTTATAGCATCACTTTATTATGATTTTATTTTGTAAAACACTATTAAATTCAACAATTTATAGTTTCTAAAAAAATCTACAATTTATAAAATTTGGTTTAATAGCCGAATGCAATATATATGTAACGGTAATCCAAAAACTATATATCAAAATAAGTTGGAACCAAAATATTTCATTTTAGTAGATTAACCGAAAGGGACTTCAAAAGAAGTTTTCCTGACCTAGGGTTACGGCGCTCCCAAAATCCTAGGCTTCAGTGGAAAAAGTGCCTACCTTAGAGTGAGGCGGCTGAGTCTTTTGTTTAGTTAGTATCTAGTACGAGTGCAGGCTTTGTCTTCCATTACGTAGGTATAATGGAGAGGCTGTCTGAAATGTGGGGGAAGTTTTCCCTGTCAGAGAGTGAAGGAAGTATGTTTCAGGTCCGAGACGAATCCAGGGGGGAGGAATACTTCATCGCAGCAAGATTTTTCCCAGGAAGGGCGATCAGTATTGAGGCTGTGGCTCGTACCTTCAGACTGGTGTGGCGTACGAAAAAAGTTTTGAGGTTAGGGAGGTGGAAAATCATAGGGTGTTATTTGTGTTTACCAGCGAAGAAGATGTTGCGCGGGTTATGCAAGGTGAACCATGGTCCTTCGATAAACATCTCGTGGTGTTGAAACGAGTAGAGAAGACTACTCCCATCCAGAATGTGATCTTTGATAGAACGAGCTTTTGGATTCAGGTCCATGATATCCCGATCCGAAGCGCATCGATGGACATGGCAAAGGAGATTGTTTCGCTGGCTGGTGAGGTGGTTGAGGATGTAATCGATGAGGGGCAGCAAGACAAATACAATTTCAGGCGAATCCGGGTCACTATTGATATTACAAAACCTCTCTGTAGGGGCGGAGAATTACGATGGCGAGAGGCGTCGATGGGTGGGTCAGTTTCAGGTATGAACGTCTTCCTATTATTTGTTATGAATGTGGGAAGCTCAATAACAGTGATAGAGACTGTCCATTGAGGCCAAGAATGAGAGGAGCACAGAGTGCAAGAGATAAGCAATTTGGGTCTTGGCTTCGTGCTTCGACCCCGCACCCATCAAAAAAGTCTGTGATTCGTGTTGTGGGGTATGAGGAAGATAGTGTGGACAATGGGGTAACTGGTACAGAGAGTAACGTGACGGATCTTGGGAGTGATGTTAACAAAGGGTCCGTGATGATGGGTGGTGCACGAGAGGAGGAACAGCGGAGCAACCATGGTAGCAACCCGGAGAGGAGAGTTGACCAGGAGGTTCTTTTTCAGGAAAGTCCGTACTCTGAGCAAATAATTATGGCAGGTGCGGAAATCAAGGATGTCAACGCCTCAAGGGAAGTAAATAGGAGGATTAATAGCAATGATTCGAATGCAGATTTTCAGGCTCAATTGAAAGAGATAGATAAGGAGTTAAACAAATTTAACTCTATGGAAGGAATAGTAGAGGTGGGACCGGTCAGCATGCAAGGCCTAGGAGTTGATGGGCTTGGTCTAACGGGCCAACAAGTTGCTTTTGAGGGCCTTTTACTTCCAAAAATGATCAGGAGGGGCGCGAGGGGAGTGAAGGCACAAGATGGGCCCAAAGAATAATTAACAAAGGGAGTTGTGGGATGATAAATGAGCCCATGTCGCTGAAAAGAAATTTACGTGAGTCCTTAGAGGAAGAGGACCATGCAGTGAGCTGCAAAAAGAAGAGAGTCATGACAGAAAATGAGATATCGGTGGAGGTTGGTTCCCAGCCCCGCCGGATGCAATGAATCTCTTGGTGTGGAACTGCCGGGGGCTTGGGAACCGCCGGGCAGAAAGAGAGCTTGGTGATATTATACAAGCCCAAGATCCCATGATTGTGTTTCTTTCGGAAACATGGTTAAGCAAGTCACAGATGGAGAGATTTAAGAATAAGTTAGATTTTGATGGTTTGTTTACTGTCCCTAGTGATGGATGGGGTGGTGGACTAGCTCTTATGTGGAAAGGAAGAGATAGGGTGTGGGTGGATAGTTTTTCAAAATATCGTATTGATGCTATAGTAAATGGTGGTTTGGAGAGTGCATGGAGACTGACGGGATTTTATGGAGAACCTGATAATAGTCGTCGGAGTGAGGGGTGGGACATGCTGATGATGTTGAGCTCAAAACCAAAGCTTCCTTGGTGTTGTGTTGGTGATTTCAATGAGCTTTTGGAGGTATGTGATAAAAGAGGTGGTGCACCTCGTTCCCACTCACAAATGCAGATGTTTAGGGAAGTATTGGATCATTGTGGCTTTGTTGACCTCGGTTATTTAGGACCAGACTTCACTTGGCACGGGCGGAGAAGAGGAGAGATGATATAGGAGAGGTTAGATCGTGGTGTAGCTAACTATGAATGGGTTTCTCGCTTCCCTACGGCTAGGATTCAGCACCTTCATTGTTACACATCAGACCATAGACCGATTCTGTTATCTTTGAATGGGGATAGGGAGAAGGAAAGAGT
>NW_027071805.1:1635196-1749436 GCF_002906115.3 Quercus suber | reverse complement strand
AATTTAGACCTATTAGTCTATGTAATGTTATTTACAAGATTATAAGTAAGGTCATTGCGAACCGTCTTAAGCCTATTCTTAATGATATAATATCTGAGACACAGAGTGCTTTTGTAATTGATAGGCTTATTACTGATAATGTCCTTATTGCATTTGAGTCTTTACACCATATGAAGACTAATTGTACAGGGAGGACAGGGTTCATGGCGCTTAAATTGGACATGAGCAAAGCCTATGACAGGGCGGAATGGAGTTTCCTGGAAAAAATAATGCTGAAGATGGGGTTTCAGGAGTCTTGGGTTGCTATGATTATGGAGTGCATTTCCACTGTGACTTATTCTATCTTGGTTAATGGGGAACCAAAGGGTTTGATCACTCCCACAAGGGTACTAAGGCAGGGTGACCCTCTATCACCTTACCTTTTTCTCTTCTGTGCAGAGGGGTTGAATGCTTTACTAAACCAAGCTAAGGAAAATGGGGATATACATGGTTTCTCTATTTGCAGGAACGGACCAAAACTCACCTATCTATTCTTTGCAGATGATTGTCTGCTTTTCTGTAGATCCACTTTGGAGGAGTGTGAGAAGATCCAACAGATTCTTGCATACTATGAGGAGGCAACAGGCCAAGTGGTAAACAAGGAGAAGACTACTCTCTTTTTTAGCAAGAACACAAGTGAGCAATCCCAAGATGCTATTAAAAATTCCTTACATGTGCCTACTATCCAACATTATGAGAAATATTTGGGATTGCCCTCTTTCATTGGGAGGTCCAAGAAAGCAAGCTTCACTCAAATTAAAGAAAGGATTTGGTCCAGGATGCAAGGGTGGAAGGAGAAACTCCTCTCACAAGCTGGAAAAGAGATTATGATTAAGGCGGTCATCCAATCCATCCCCACTTATTTTATGAATGTGTTTCAATTGCCAACAAGCCTATGCAAAGATATAGAAGCTATGATCCGTAAATTTTGGTGGGGGCAAGGAGAGAATAAAAAGATCCATTAGGTGAATTGGAAGACTATGTGTGCCTCAAAATCGGTGGGAGGAATGGGGTTTCGTGACATCCAAAAGTTCAATAATGCAATGATGGCAAAGCAGGTTTGGCGCCTTTTCCATCGTAGAGATACGTTGTTGTTCAAGGTTTTTAGTGCCAAATATTTTCCACATGGTAATATTCTAGATGCCCCCATCCATTCCAAGTGTTCTTATGCATGGAAGAGCATTTTGCAAGCGCGGGAAGTCATTCATAAAGGAGCTATGTGGCGGGTTGGGGATGGGAGAGAGATTGATATTTGGGACCAGAGATGGATTCCGGACTTAGCATATGGAAAGGTGGTGTCTCCGAGAGTTGATGCAGAGATTAATAAAGTCGGCGATTTATTTCTACCAAACTCTAAAGTATGGGATGTGGATCTTATTGAAACCATGTTCTACCCGTGGGAAGCCTCAATGATTGTCAGAACTATTGTAAGTGAAGTGGAAGATAACGATACTCTTGTCTGGCCCTCAACTCCTAATGGTGAGTACTCTGTACGGACTGCTTACAGATTAATGGAAAATGAAGGGTCTCAGGATGTCCCAATTACTTCTTCCACAGATGCTACTGCAACGATATGGCAAGGGCTGTGGAAAATCTAGGCTCCTAGTAAGATTAAGCACTTTATGTGGCGAGCTCTCAGAGAATCACTCCCTACAAAACAAAACTTGCGTAGCAGGAACATCATGGTGGATGAAGCTTGCTCTCTCTGTGAGGATGGGAAGGAAACGGTCATGCATTCTCTATGGTACTGTGAGCAAGCCTAAACGGTGTGGAAGGCAGAGAGGAGCTTCATGGAATTATATAAGAAACAGCACCAGTCTTTTAAGGATTTATTTGAGATGGTGATTAAGGAGAAGTCCACATTTCGAACGGCATGGTTTGCAACCATAGCTTGGAGTTTATGGCAACGACGGAATCGGATCTGTGAATGTCAAACCACATGGCCGCTATTTGAGATTGGAAGGAGAGCAAAAGCAATGGTGGAAGAATTTTTTGATGTTCATAAACCGAAGCTTGTGGTGAATCCCAGACTTGCTTTGGTACGATGGTCCCCACCGACGGAAAACTTGGTTAAAGCTAACTTTGATGCAAACCTTGTTCGATCACCTGGGCTTCGCGCAGCTAGGGGTGGTTGTTAGGGACTGTCAAGGGAACGTTTTGGCAGCCCCTCAGCCAAAAGGTGGCGCTGCCTCAGTCCGTGGAGATGGCAGAGGCTTTGGCAGCCAAACGGGCAGTACAGTTGGCCACGGAGATGAGCTTCCTGAGGGTTATGGTGGAAGGTGATTGCAAAAGGGTGATTCAAGCTTTACAGGCCTCGGGCAGAAGTCTCACGTTGTATGGGCATGTGCTTGAGGATATTAGAAGAGTAGGCTCCACGTTGCAGATTTGTTCTTTTCACCATGTTTTCAGATAGGGTAATTTATTATCACACTCTCTAGCACATAGAGCAGTTTTAACTGCAGACACAGATGTATGGGTAGAAGAGCTACCTAGTGATCTGGATGATGTATTCCGGAAGGACCAATGAGTTTTGTTTTGAATAAAATTCTATTTACTTCTTCTCGAGATAAATTTATATTAATCACCTCTTGAAGAATTTGGATTGTGCTTATCCCTTAATAATTAAGTTTTGTAGCTTAATATTCTTATAAAATAATATTAATTTAATAATATTAAAATTTTGAAAATTTAGATGATAAATATTATCTAAATTAAATTTTTGTATGTTAAATATTATCTCATAATGTAAGAAATATATCCTAACAAAAAAAAAATGTTAATTAGATGATAAATATTATCTAAATTAAATTTTTGTATGTTAAATATTATCCCTTAATTTAAGAAATATATCCTAACAAATAAAAAAATAATGTTAATCTAATTTTATTTAATGATAAGAATGAATTAGAATCTTGGTAGTATACGATTCCTTTTTAGTTATTTAAAAATCTAAAAATTTAATAAAATTTTTGTAATTTGATGAAGCCACGTGACACAATTAAGGCGTCTAAGCCCAACTTTTATTTTATATATATATATATATATAAAATATAAGATAATATGATTTGATTTGTAACAGTTGGTTTTCATTTTGAGCCAAGTGAATTGGGGGTATTATAGGTGACATGTGGAGAATTTGTCTTGTTAGGATTTTGAGTGAAAGTGATTAGGCATAGTTTTGCCGTGGCAAAAACGTAGTATGTGTAGTGTGTGTGAGTGTGTTTCTACTCTGAATATTCGGTTGTATGTAGGTATCAAATTCAGCATAACATAGTCAAGACATTATCGCAACTTTTTGTACCAAAACTTGCCCGTTTTACTTTATTTGCTGCCTACTATTATTTTAATATCTAATTTGCAGCATTATTTGATTTTATATTCCTTGTTTCTTCTTTCTCTCAAGTAGGTTGGAACACGTTACGTACGGAAACATTTAATAATAATAATAAATTGTCATCTCAATTTTCAAATTAAGTATAATAAAATGGGTTATTTGACAAAAATTTTAAGAAAATTAAAATAGACTCCTTGAGCAAATAAGACTACAATTAGATGCTAATTTGGATTTTGATCGTGTTTTGACTTTAATATATTACTAGTTGCTAACCCGTACGATGCACGGAAAAATTACTAAAAATGAAATTTAATAAATGTAATATGTTTAAAACGCGGCTCTAGTTAATAGAAAATAAAAAATAAAAAAAAATTATGTTTGCGAAATAATTAAAATGCGGAATGGCCTAGAGCCGCGGTTTTGAAATGGGGCCATAGCTGGCCGCGTTTAAAATGCGGCCCAAGCCCAATGAAACGCGGCTGAAGAATCAATCTATGGCCTCATTTTTAAAACAGGGCTTCAAGTAAGGTCTTTAAGCTCCGTTTTATAAAAACGGGGCTGTAGCACATCTATGGCCGCGTTTTTTTAAACTCAGCCCAAAAAAATGTGGCCCAAAGCCCCCGCGTTTTGTAGTGCTTACAGAGTCCCTAACAAAATTTCTTTTGTATTGAATTTGATTTCAAAGAACTTATTCAAAATTATTTGAATTAAACCTCACAAATTAGAAGAAAAAAAAATAAAAAACATTAGAACATCGTAGCTGATTAATATACAAATAAACTACCAATTTAACATGATAAATTACTATTAGAAATTTAGAAAGCAAAAATTAACAAAATTAAAGTTGTTACCCACTTAACCTAAAACTTTTCATATTCTAAACTTGTCAAACAACTATTGATATAAAATATTCTGTAATTACTTCAATACCGCAAGTTGTTCATGCTGTAAAAAATTTGAGAGAATAACATAGCAAGCATCTTAAACTCTTTCTTGCTTGGATCCTACAAAACAATATATATATATATAGCGATGGAGACAGAAAATGCCTTTAAAGAGACAACCAATTACGATAGTGTTGAAGGCAAAGTAAAAGATTAAATAAAAATTAAAAAAAAAAACTGAAGAAGCAAGCGGTTTGGCTAGCATACCAACTAGTTAATTTATATCAAAAGACATAAAAATCTTACAATCAAATAGAATCCAAAAGTAAATAAATACATGTGGTACAATCAGATAAATAAAAGGTTTGTCAAGATGATCAAGTTTGGCAATGAAGAAGATGCAACAGCTATTGATGAGGGTAATCTCTACCTTAAACTTGTGATAATGAAGAAGATGCAACAACTATTAATTATGCAGATCTAGCTTAATCTTATTTTGATTCAACTACAACAAAAATGACGATAATTACCATAAAAAGATTATATAAAAAAACAGTCTTTTATGATATAGCTAAGAGTACAATCAAAGCTAATAGAAGGAATTTTAAATCGATTTCAATGATGAAGGAGTGATTCACTTAAATGAGGAGACCAAGAAAAAAGGAGAAGTATCGTGTTCTAAGTATAGTATTGAATTTTAAACTCTATAATTCAATTTGCTAAGGTATTTTAGTAGTTAGCAAATTGAATTTCTTTAGCACGAATTACATCATTTAATTGAATTTCTACAGGCATGATAGTACTAAAACTCTATCATTCAATTTTCAAACTACTAAAACTCTATCACACGGATTACACAATATAAACCAATAATGTTACTGTCTCAAACATTTAAAAAAAAAAAAACCAAATCAATTTTAAACATAGAAATAAACAATAATCTATCAATACAAATACCCAACCTAGATACATATAAACTCATATATGACCCACAACACAAAAGAGGTAGTAACAAAATTAAAAAAGAAAAAAAATCAATAAAAAAGAAAAAAACAATATTAATCTAATCCTTACATTGAACTATTATGCAGGCAACTACAATAATAGAGGTCAAGAGCAACTGAGATTTAGAGATACCTAAACTAAATCATCCAACTTTTTAGTATTAATATAGTGTGAAGAGAGGAAGAGATGAAGGAGTTAGAAAGCCAAAGTCTAGTGTTAGGAAGCTAAATGGTTGCCATTTGAGATTGTAACCGTTGAACACAAAGGGTTGCTATTTAAAATTGTAACCATGGAACACAAAGGGTTGCCATCTAAAATTGTAACCGTGGAAGACAAAAGGTTGGGAATTATTTTCTTTTTATTAGTATTTTTAAATTTAAGAAAACTTATTTTAAATTGTAGGACAAATTCAGGAAAAAGAATTGTAATAACATGGTAGCTGATGTGGCTCAATCTGAGCGTAACAATATTAAATACTACGCTTCAGCTTTTTGTAATATATAGGTTGATTTGGACACAAAGTTTAAATACAAACTTTGTTGTAGCGTTACAACTTACATTAAACAAATTAACATGGCTATATATTTTGAAAATTTAACTGTTGAATTATATATTCTTTTTGTTTTTATAAAATATGTTAAATTTTATGCCAATCAGATCTTATTTACTATTCAATCTGTAACTTATTTTTTATATATAATTTTAGACTACAAAAACTCAAAATTGAAACATTTGATTGATAATGTAGTTATTAATCTTTAATTTTATTGAAATTTTGCAAGTATGTAGAATATAATAAGAAGTAATCCAATGATAGATTTGTCAAAATTCACATCTAATAAAAATATATTAAATAGAATTGTAGACTTAGTCTACAGTCAAGTTTGTTGCCAAACTTTGTTCTATCGATTTTATCATATAGTGTGCTTTGTTCTCAATTTTCTAGGGATTGAAGCAAACTTGAGTGATGCACAAGAAACTTTGTATATGTTTTTATAAAATATGTTAAATTTTATGCCAATCAGATCTTATTTACTATTCAATCTGTAACTTATTTTTTATATATAATTTTAGACTACAAAAACTCAAAATTGAAACATTTGATTGATAATGTAGTTATTAATCTTTAATTTTATTGAAATTTTGCAAGTATGTAGAATATAATAAGAAGTAATCCAATGATAGATTTGTCAAAATTCACATCTAATAAAAATATATTAAATAGAATTGTAGACTTAGTCTACAGTCAAGTTTGTTGCCAAACTTTGTTCTATCGATTTTATCATATAGTGTGCTTTGTTCTCAATTTTCTAGGGATTGAAGCAAACTTGAGTGATGCACAAGAAACTTTGTATGGTGGTATAATAAATCATCACACTCATAAATGATCACCACTCAAAAAAATTTAAACCTGGAAAACTCACTCAACCACTATGTTCCCGTAGAATATAAGGCCTATATCCTGAAAATGAAAAGGCTTAATGGTGACTTTGAGACTGTTTTATTGCCAGGGACAGCAAGATCATATCAGTATCAATTGTTCTTATTCGATTCTCAAATATTATTTCAATATTTTTATTCTTATACATAGCATTGTATGTTGCAGCCTGTTGATGGTTAATTTTTTTTTTTTTCGGGCAACATGATACTTGATAGGTTCTTGAACCCATCCAGCAGGAGAATGTTGCGAAGCTAGCTAGGCTCCCTCATGCTGGAGCTTGTCTCTTAAAGAAGCTAGCCAGCATATTGAAGCTAAAGCCCACAAACACAATTAACTGTATCATTTTTTTGGTATTCTTGAATTTTTCATACTAGCCTTGTTACCATATCAAATGTGTCATTATTTTTAATGTTTTGTTTATAAAATCTTTATTAGTTAGGAAGAATGATGTTGAATGAAACAACAGTACAAACTCCAGGCTTCGGCTTTTTCTTTTTACTTTATCCTTTAGGCTTTTGCTTTGCCAAATTTCTGATTATTGATACACCTCTTCTCTCTCTATTTATTACAACAAGAATCTATGGGTAGACTAAAATATTAAAGTACAAACTTATTTTGCAAATATATCCAGAATTTAGACATTATGGAAAACAGAATATAAGTCTTTTGTACAATATGGCTTTGCCATATCCAAACACTAAAACTGCAGCATTTTTCTTGGGCTCCTTCAATTCAACACTAGTCATACTTGCTCATGCCTTAATGGCATTAGCTCCAAAATATGATTTTCCCTAGCAGTACCCCCCCTAAACATTTTCCCTATAACACCACACTTAATCAAAAACAATAAGCATGGAAAATAAAAATTCGTTTCCTAATAAACAACTATTCTATATGCTAAATTAAGCTGCTTTTTTGTTTGTTTGTTTTTTTGTTTGTTTGTTTGAGAAGTTGCTAAATTAAACTCAATACTATTAAGCTTGTTTTTACTCTATAGATTCTTTAGAATTTATTATTAGTTAGAAAGGATGATGTTGAATCAAACAGCTGGTTATGATTGTTTAGTGGAATTAATATTAATGAAATTAAAAGTTTGAGATGAAGGTGACTAATAGCGGCATTCTGTGGTTCTGCCGCCCTCACTAAATAAAGATATCCGCGTATGTTTAGTTGATGTTATGAACACCGATTTGGTGTACGTTTCAGTTATTCTATTAAAATAAAATATTTTGGTACTGGCTTATTTTGTTATACAATTTTGTGACTTACCCTTATATATATATATATATGAGATTAAATTCCGTAAGGATGTAGTGTAAAACTCATGATTTACTCCTCAAATCTCAACGTACCACATCATTTTATCACATATTTAAGAATAAGCAAAAGCACACCCAATTAATTCTAATATCCATATATAAATCCAACCAAATTAGGAGTTTATTGAGATGTTATTAGGTGTGGTAGAATGTATTGAATTTTAAGTAAAATGCTAATGTGGCAATCACTTATTGGATGTTGTAAAGCATGGGTTTTACATCCAATTCTTACCAAATTCATACTCTCTCTCTCTCTCTCTCTCTCTCTCTCTCTCTCTCTCTCTCTCTCTCTCTATATATATATATATATATATAATAAGGGATATTTTGACCATAAATTTTTTTTTTTTTTAACTCTTTTAACTGTCAAGCCCATTAAGATCTGTTGGGCTTGAGCCCTCCATCGATGTAGAGACGTCCATCGGACTTGAAGCCCATTTTGACCTAAGGACCACAAGGACACCTTCCATATCATCACTCCCATAGCTTGTCGAGTCTAAAAATAAACTGGCAAGATGACAAACATACTGACAGATTGGCAAGGACATCAACGGGGTGACAAGCATATCGATGGGTAAGAATACTTGCCCCCCACGCTATTGGCATATTCCCCACTCATGCATCCCTATATGAAAAGAACTTGCACATCACGTCCAAAGACCCTACTACACATTCATATCTTCCCAGTATGGGAAGTAAAAACCCTAAGATATTAGGGCCTTAACTTCATATCTTCTCTACAAGGAAGGATCCTGCATTCAAGAGATCTTGGTTAGCTCTACACCACTATTTAATCACCAAGTATCCATCTCTTCGAGGTACATGAAATTTCCTAACTCTCACACTTTTGAGTTTTTGGAAAATTTTCTATTATTGACTTAACTTTTGGAGGGTTTTTAACCGGCACCCTGCAGGTGCTCTCTGTAGGTTCTTTGTTCTATTTTTCTTTAGGTACCCTAATTGGCGCATGTGTAGACAATCAACTCATTGACGATTTTGTGCGTCATCTATTATATATATATATATTACAAGTGGATTCTAAAAAAAATATATATATATATATATATGGCTATATATTAAGCCAAATGATATAAATTTTGATTATTTTAGATACTATAAATTGTTGAATTTAATAGTGTTTTACAAAATAAAATCATAATAAAGTGATTATATCAGTTACTTAGAAAAAAAAATCAAATTTGAGGATTTTATTAGTATAAATTAAGAAATATGTTGGCTATTTATAAGGGAGCTTCCAAGAAGCTACATTCCCCAGTCCCACCACTTATCCACATGCTGACGTTGCTTTTTCTACTGGCACATTCTAATCCAATGCTTTTTTTTATTTCCAGAGAACTCCAGTCATCAAACTGTAGCTGTTTGAAAGTTTCAGAGCAGAGACGCTTGATTTGAAGAACCAAGATGAGAATTTCAGATGGCAGCACTTGAGCTTCGTCCACTACCTCTCCACTTCTTCTTCTTCTTCTTCTTCTTCAGAACATTTTATTTTATGGTAATGTGTTCACACTTTATCTCAAATAGGAGTTCTCCTTTAATTTTTTTTATTTTTTATAATCACCTCCTTATTTTCACTCGTCTATTAGTGTATTAGCAATGGACTAGTCACCCAGTTCTACTAAAGTTTGATATAGCTAAAACCCAAAACGGATTATTATTCTGTTGGTGTAAACAAATGCTACAAAGAATTATCGCCATCTCCAACTTTCCCTCACATCACACTGCAGCACTAAGCTATAATATTACTAATAACAATCAAATTGAATAACTCCACAATGAAACCTCACTGTCAGTTTCCATGTTATCCCCACCGTACCAATGAGGTGGTGGAGGCAACAACATCCCCTCTGCCATATCTCTCAACAACCCGGGCATGTCGAAAACCGCCTCCTCATCCATAAATAACACGCTTTCCGGCTCTATCTCTGCCTCCGCCGCCACTGTCACTTCTGCAGCTGCATTTTCTGACCTCTGCGTCAAGTCATCCCCAGAAACATCGTCCAACTCTGCTGGCCGAAATGCCTCAGCCGCCTCCAATGCCGCACGCTGAATGTCCTTTGCTGCTGCCGACGCCGGAACCGGAAGCCTCCATACCGAGTCGGCAAAATTGAGACACGCGTTACGGCCGCGGAGCGCAATTGCCGCCACATCCTGTGCACGCGCAGCCATTTCTGCGGTGGGGAAAGTCCCAAGCCAAATCCTCGACTTCTTATTTGGTTCGCGCACTTCACATACCCATTTCCTTGAATTCTTCCTCCTCACTCCGCGGTACACTGGATGCCTTGTTTCCTTGAACTTCTTTCTCCCATCTCGTTTCTTAGGATTCTCCGAAGCCAACATCACCTCCTCATAGTACAAGTTCACCATGCGACCATTGTCACTCTCTGACGCCGAGGACGAAATGTCAGACCCCATTACATATTTTGGGTCTGAGATATGTCTTAAATCATCCATGTATGACTTAAAACTTTTTGTTTCTCAGTACTTGGTATTGAAGTAGTAGCAGTAGATATAAGTAGGCAAAGGGTGGTGTTTGTGTTTGTTGAAGGAGTATGAACTAAGAAGAGTGAGAGTTGGAAATATATATATATACGTTGGTACTTATCCAAAGCGCCAAGGAAAGAACCAGGAGCGTGATAAGTAGACACGCTAATGTGATACGTAGACACGCTAAGTGTGATAAGTAGACACGCTGTGACGTGATGTTCCCCCACTGTTTCAAGAATTAGAAATGGAAGATATTTGTAAGTGGAGCTCTGTGGAAATTAGATTACACGTGTCAGGATTGACGTAGAAAAAGTGATGAGTTGTAACATTTTTTTTACTAAGAGATATTTGTAAACGTAGGTTTTGCTTTGAGCCGAGTGAATTGGGGGGTATTGTAGGGTGACACGTGGAAAATTTGTCCTGTTCTGGATTTTGTGCAAAAGTGACTGGGCATAGTTTTGCCGTGACAAAAACGTAGTATGTGTGATGTGTGTGAAACTGTGTTTCTTTTTCCTTTTTTGAGGGAGAGTGTGTTTCTACTCTCTCTACTGAACGAATATTCGGTATCAAATTCAGCATAACATATAGTCAAGACATTATCAACTTTTTGTTCCAACACTTGCCTGTTTTACTTTATTTTGTAACCTAGTATTATTTTTAAAGTCTAATTTGCAGCTTTATGTGATTTTATATTTCTTGTCCCTTCTTTCTTTCAATTATGTTGTAACTCGTGTTTAGGTACAGAAACATTTAATAATAGTAATTGTGAATTGTCATCTCATATTGAGTATTATAAATGGGTTATATAACATTAAAATTGAGAAAATTAAAATGGACTCTTAAAGCAAATAAGACTACAATTAGAAGTTAATTAGAATTTCGATTGTGTTTTGACTTTAATATATTATTGATTTGAATAAAGTTTAACTACAAATTTAGTTATAGTCTAAAGTTCTCTTATTGACCAAATTAACATGGGTACATATTTAGGCATTTTAATCGTTAAATTACATGTTCTTTATGTTTTTAAAACACATGTCAAAATTCACGCTAATCAGATATTATTTATTATTCGATACATAGACTTATTTTTTATGTATAATTTTAGATTACAAAACTCAAAATTGAAACATTTGATTGATGGTGTAGCTATTGATATCTTGGATTTTATTGAAATTTTACAAGTACAAAGAATATAATAAGAAAATGTAATTCAATGATGGATTAGTCAAAATTCACATATAATAAAATAAATATTAAGTAGAGTTGTAACCTTAGTTTATAAAAAAAAATTGTCACTTTGTTGCAAACTTTGTTCTATTGATTTTATTATATAGTGTGCTTTGTTTTCAATTTTATAGGGATTGTTGCAAACTTGAGTGATGCACATGAAATTTTGTATAGTGGTATAATACATCATCAAACACATAAAAATGATCACCACTCAAAAATATTAAACCTTGAAAACTCAATCAACCACTAAGTTCCCGTAGAAATTTTGGGGTTCATAATAAGAATCAGAAAAACTTACCCCATTTTATGCAGTAGTCAACCGCACTACCATTACAAATTTACAATAAGTTCTAATAATGTTTGGCACTCTTTTTGTTTTGTTGAGAATGAATTACCTTACAGAATCAGCTTATTGTGACATTATATATATGTTACAAGACTCAGCTTTGTGCATTGAAAGACAATGGTACAGTTGAAGTATGGGACTTTGACTTGCCTACTCTTTTTCCCACAAATTAAAGATCATGAGCTTTAGACCAGTTATTATAGATTTAGATGGCAAAGAATTTCCAAGAGACAAATTTTCAACTCAATGTTATTTGGTGGAATCAATGGGAGATTTTTTGCTTGTCAATCGGTTTATTGGGAATTTTGTTAATTCAGAGGGGTAGCAGTTGATGAGAGTGACCTTCTTGGTACGTACCGAGGATACACAACCTTTGATTTGTCCTTTCAGAACAAAGGGATTTCATGTTTATAAGCTGGGTTCTTCGGAACACATGGGAGAAGGTGGAAAGTTTAGGTGAGAGGGTCATATTTTTGGGTGGAAATCACTCCGTCATTGTCCATTAAGGATCTTCAAGGGTGTGAATCCAATCCTGTTTACTACACTGATGATAATTGGGACCAGATGAATGAAGATCACTTGTATGGCGATCATGATTGCGGCATGTTCAACTTGACAGACGGAAGTTCCAAGACATAATATCAATGACAATGTGATTTTGGGAGGATAGATCCACTCCCTTTTGGTTAATTGCTACTAGATGCTGAGTTGCGATTCATATGAAATCTTTGGTGCATGCTTGGTATAGTTTTTTCCTACTATGTTCTAGAGTTAGAAGATTTATTTTTATTTTCTATGATTACTTGTCTATTCGATTGAATTTTGTGGTTTATGAAATTTTTTGTTGTTAATAATTGTGGTTTATGAAAAGCTATATTCACGAGGTTTACTACATTTGATTATGTTTTTTTCTAAAATTAGGAAAATCCATGCAATGTATGAAGAAAGTATAAAGAAAGGGAAAATATTAAGACCACATAAAATTTCACAATTTTTGTCATAACTCGCCACTTAGTGAGTTGTAAGTGATAGATATGTGGTGGTGGTAACTCGTCATATGGTGAGTTGTAAGTGATAAATATGTGGTGGTGGTAGCTCGTCACATGGCAAGTTGTGACAAAAGTTGTGGAACTTTATGTGATCCTAGCATTGCTCATCAAGAAAGTCTTTTCTGCATTGGATTTTATTTTTTTATTTAATAATAGCGATAGGAGACTGGTGGGATTTGTATCCCATTGTCCAAGCACTAGGTATCTCTCAAACCTAAATAGAAATCCAAGAATCTAGAGAATGGGGGAGCCATATTAGTCTCCCTATTTATGTGAGAACATTCCAAAAGAACAAAGCAAACTCCCATTGTATTGACCCCTGACCCAATTTGGAACATTGAAATTGGCCATAGAAAATTTATCCATCCTATTTCTGCAAAAGACATAAGAAATACTCCATGTTTGAAGAATTACAGAAAGGGAAGGTTACATTTTCAAGATAAAATCAAGTGTCAAGTATCATTTTCAAGAAGCTAACCTCTACAGGAAAACCTCTCACATATCGTTGCCTTCAAAAGGATTTCCTACTCCGCACTAGACAAAGCACCATCCCCCTGCCTACAATATCGATACGGACATATAACTATAAGAGGCACATTCTCAAGTTTGGTTTGACAATGAGACATTAAAACCTGGGCACAGAATTTTGGGCTATTCTTTGTAGATTCAATCAACAAATTTATGAGTCTTTTGTTCATACTGCCAATCATATCGTAAGAGCGACAATTGTCTGCAACTGCTAAAATATAATGCAATGCACTGAAGTTAACTCTTAACAACTGTACTTTTATCCTGAATTCTTGCACCTGAGTCCTAAAATAGGAGATGTATAAAACTAAAAATAAATAACTAAAAACCCTACTAGAAATGAAGAAAAGATTGTAGAATAATCCTTGTTACTTGAAAGGAGAAGTGGTATAATTATAAAAGTTATTGAATCAAACTTAGGCTTCATTTACATTACCATACTACAAGAAGACTGGCAGACCATGCAAAAATTTATTTTGACCTGCATAAATTAACATGGATTCCAAAGAAAAATATAGAGTGATCAAGACCAAGGGAAAAGAAGCCAGTACGAGAAAACAGACATTGAAAGATGAAAACTAAAAAATCAAATATAACTAAGGAAGACAATGAGGATCAAAAGTTCAATGATCTAATGTCTAAATATAATTACAAGATTAACTAAACCAGAAACAAACAAATTGACTAGCTAGTTTTCAGAAGGGGATCAAAAATAGATGAAACAAAAGCTTTTTTTTTTCTTTTTTCTTTTTTTTCTTTTTTTTACATTTATTTCATTTTAGAGAATGAAATTCAATCTCCCTATCCACCATTTTCATGGTTTTCTCCTCCATTCACAACTGGTTCTGTTGATGGTGGTGGTGCTTTGGAATTATTGCTGGGTTCTGATGCATTAGTATCGCAGGGCTTTGACTTTAGTTTGCCAGCAAACCTTTTTAAGACTGTGTTCCAACTCCCCTTTGTATTCGCCAGCCTGTCGATCTCCTGTTTCATGCTAAAGCATTCTTTCTCAAGCTCAGACACCCGGTCCCTCATGTCATCAACTGTCACAAGGTGGTTCAATGAGTTGCCTGCTTGTATAGGGGCATCACTTCTAGCCAGAGCAAGATTCCCACTGTGATTTTGTGAGTTCTCAAGGTTGTCAGAGACAAAGAACCAACCAGCAACAGAGGTGCGGAGCCGAAGTTGTTCAAAAAATAAAACTTGGACAATGACACGAAGAGGCAACCTCTCATTCTGGGCTGCATGGGTGCTGGCTTCCAAGGAGAGCTTCTGGCAATTCATGAGCCTACAGATTTGTTCCTTTTCAGAGTCTGTTAGCCAGGGATGAGCCTGAAGTTGAGATACGCATCAGTTTTCTTAGGCAAAGCAGGAAGAAATCTAGTGTGCATTGGGAAGTAACTTAAAAGTAAAAGAAACTAGCTCTTCTAGTATATTATAATGTAACTGACTCCAATGAACTTGACAATGAAATGAGTTCTCAACACAATTCATAGTGATATTGTAATTCCACCATGAAAGCATCATGTCCATTGTAAATAAATAAAATTTCTTGCTGAAGAAAGAACAATATGCCCAAGCACCATATCTGCAATGCTACTTATCCAAAACATGAATTAAATAATATATAGACATGGTAAGACTAAAGCAGCCATTTTTATGGCGATTAAAATGTTGGTTCTCCTTTTGAACCATTTCCAAAAATATACCAGAATTGAGTATAGTTGTGTGAGTGAATGTGAAGACAAGCACTCCAAGAGTACTTTTCAAACTTGCAAGCAGCTCTAAGGAGAGATAAGTGACAGTAAAATCATTCCAACTCAAGAAAGGCATAAATGCTCCATTATATACTAAGTTATCAGAAAACGTTGAAACTATTTCGGAAACTTCTAGCCTTTAACCAAGATGACCAGAACCAAAAAAGTTTTTGCAAGGAAAATCATCAATGAGATGAAGCGAATGTGAACATTCATTTACCTTGAGGAATATATCAATTGCACGGTAGATTCCATCATCTATAGGCCTGGCATAATCAGGGATAGCAGCAGCAAGTGACTGAAATTTCAGTACCTTCAAGTTAACATCAGGTGCCACCTCAGCTAGATAACCATCCACCAGATTAGCCACCATTGTCATTGGGGTCAGTGAATGGGAACCTCCCATTAACTGCCCCTCATCTACAATAGAATTAGAATTAGGATCAACAGGCTCATGATCCACCAGCATGAAGTGATCAAGAATTCGCTGAACACAGTCAATATCATAAAGGGTCTCCACTGAGTACCCCATATTTGGTATAAGAAGATCTTCAAGAGCTGCTTGATCCAACTGAGCACCAACCCTTTTCTCTAAATTCTCACGACATGATGGGTTAGCATGTAATATCATTGACGTTCGCAAAAGCCTAAGGAGGAAGTTGGTTGGTATGATACTTTTTTCATTAGGCAGTATCTCCACAATATTTTCAAGGAGGTTTCTTTGATTTACATCATATGGGGCAGATATGGTTGATCCTGCACGGTTCCCATTTTGTAAGCTTGATTGTCTACCCAACATGGGAAGATGCCTCTTTGCATAGTAGACAAGGGACCCAGAAATTCTCTCCGGCTTCATGCCTCTCGATCCAACAGCAAGAATAAATCTTTTATAAAGAGGTAGTCTAAGAAAGGACACATCCTCATACCACCAATCTTCACTCACAGGATGAGGCTTAGTTGCTGTGCGTATTCCATTCCAAAATACAGTCTCATCTGGGCTTTGCACAGCACTCCGTCCTGACATTGGCCAACTAAACAAACTTGGATCTGCACAAGCTTTTATTGCCAAGGAATTAATGCATCTTGTAACAATATGAAGCTCTTCTGCAAGTGGTAGAACCTCTTCACAAGTTTCAAGAGCTTTAATTGAGTCTGTCCAGTAACCAAAAATCTCATTAAAAAAATTTTCAGTTTGCAAGATGAGATTTCCCTCTCCATATTCTTCAGTCATCCGAAAATACTCGGCTGCACACCTGAGACTGACTACATTTAATGCAGTGAGCTCTATTTTTACACCATAACAGAACTTGGCTACAAGCAGAAAGGTTTTGGCTCCTCCAGGTATGTCATGGAGCTGCAAAGTACACTTCTTCTCATCCTCTCCAGAAAGCTCCCCAATAAGGTTTTCTAGAACTCCGCTTCTGGACAGCAAGGGAAACTGCCATGTATTCCAAGAAAGGGAGGAAATGTTGTTTGATGAGTAAACAAGAAATAAAAGCTAATGTGTAGAAATGTCCCAGAATACATAAGATATGCACACTGTCTATGTCTTATACAAGATTTAGGAAGCAAGGTTGCTTTTCACTTCCCGAAAGGCAAGATTGAATTACAAGGCAATAGTATCACAATTGAAAAAAATTATAAACATAATAGGAAAATAACATGATAGAGAGCTCCATGTTCATATTTTTTATACATCCCAAATTACAAGAAGTCCAATATTAAGCTTCTATTTGGTGGGCATGACTTTAATAAATTCATCTAAATAAATCTAATGGATAAATCAATTTTTTGTGATCATTTTCAAATTTCAGTTTTATCATCAATTTTTTTTTACAAATAAAGACTCCCAAACAGTTGCAAATAGTAGATCTACAAAAATTCCCTCTTTATATCTATCAAAGAAATTCATGAATTAGATATGAGCTAAGAGCTCTCTCTCTCTCTCTCTCTCTCTCTCTCGACGAATTTTGAATCACAAAATAAAACAATTAAATGCAGACAAGATAAAATCTCAGTAATGAGAACCAGCTGCTTTTGATTGTTTCTAGTTGAACCTTACACTTGAGGGAATTTCAAGGCACAATACAAGCAGCCAAAAGGAACAGAGACTTAAGGTTCTATAAACCATGATGTCTAGACATGTAGATGGCATAAATAATGACAAATTAAGTCATGGGGCAGAAGGCTTGGCCAAGTAAAATACACCTTGTGGAGATGGAAGGTTGTCTCTCCAACTTCAATGATGATATCACTAGGAAGCCCAGTTGAGCAAAGCCTGTAAAAGAGAATTTGGCTTAAAAGAAATCTGAAACAGAACTGAACAAATATTACTCAAAGAGGTGACATCAACACAAAAATGATTAGAAAATCAGCATGCTGTAACAATTCAGAGGTAGGAACCACACTTGTAACATAACAGCAAGTTAACTATAGATCATATGTCATAATGATACAACCAATAATGAATTGGAAAAATATTATTTAATCTTTTTTCATTCTTGTAATAGCAGGAACCATTGTAATCACGCATATCTTGTTACTATTTATTAATCAGGAATGAAAAGTTTTCTGTTAATCTTCTATGAAGAGTTAAAGATACTATTATCCAGTTTGGTTAGTTATGATTGTAGGGACCATTTCAAGCAAGTGTAGATTCAGTTGACAAACATGAATGAACATATTCCTTTATCAACTCTCATTCTAGTTATCGAAGAATGACTATCAAATAATCACTTAGAGTTAATCTTGTATGAAGAGCAAGTGCATAACTGGATGCAAATAGCTTTACAATTTTAACCATCAAATACTCTCTTCATGATAAGGGATCGTAATGCTTGAGAAACCAATATGTGTTTCCAGAAACCTTAAAAGTTCAAGCCAACAATCAAAGACTTCTTAAACTATAGCAGAATTAATTGCATACTCAAGTAGGTTACGAGACAATTCAGGATACATAGTACCCTTTTGGCATTACTGTAGGAAGTAGAGCTTAACAGTATAGCTTTTGCAATATAGAGTTTTGAAAAGCTTTTTACCATTTTTGAGTTTTTGACAAAGAGTAGTGTTTATTACACACTACTTGTTGCACACACTAAATTCACGTTTTCAGTGCAATTTTTGCATGTGTAACAAGTATTCCCTTTGAGAAATTATAGTGAATAGTGCTTTAAAGTTTTGAATATATAAAGCATGAAGAATGTATTGTAAAACTTTTTCCTAAAAGCTCTAAATTTCAACTTTAGTCTTAAAGTTGTTTTCAGCTTAAGGCTCTTAAAGCACGTTTTTGGTAGTGGGTTACAACCAGACACACCCATAATTTAGATCTGTTGCCAAATTTTCCTAGTCTGACTACACAAAATTAAAATCCCATTAGAGGGGCAGTGCCACATTCCAATTATTAGAGGTCAAAAAGTGCCATTATATAGTTTCAAAACCCACTCATACTTTTACCATTGTCCATTAAAAGCAAAGAAATATAAATCTCTCCCCATGAGCCCAAGGTCCGTCCTTTACAGCCTCACTCATCCTTTGAAACCCTTTTCTAATGGAAACACACCTCTTCTCACCCATTCCATTCATCACTAGTGCTCTTCTAAATGTCTAAAGACACTAGACCAACTTGATTTGCATATTTTATCACCTACTGGGTTACTATTAGAACAACAGATAAGGCTTCCTAATTAATCTTACCAAATGTGTCTATAAAAAGACACAAAATCCAGTCCTAAAAGTGCAGTTTACACACAATGTACATTACTGACAATTCAATGAGTTCACACAGAGTTAACAATGGTGGTGTCAAAACTGAGAGACTACAATCACTGAACTTAAATTACAGATAAAATCAAAATTACCAACCATCCTATCCTCAATATTAGTAATGCAATTTATTGATTAACACATAGAACGTTTAAAGGGTTTCCTAGAATGAAACCCAATTGGATACATAAGCTATTAAGTTCACAAAGTTAAAGCATTCACAGTAACCATTCCCAGAAGTTTTGGATTTCATAATGCCAAACATAACAAACCCATCACGTAATATCAAGTATCATCACAGAAACACAATTTTGAATTACAATTATAACATAAAACATAAATGACTAACCAGGCTTGGCCTTCAAGGTGAAAGACTTCGTTTTTGGATCCCAGTCTAATGCACGCCATGTTATATTACTCAACTACAGCTTAGTTACCATGGAAAAGAACGAGCTAGCTGCAGTGAATAAGAGAACAATGACACACACCACTGAGGATAATGATGAAATGGGCACAAAGGCTTTTGTTTTTTGTTTTTTTTCGTTTTTTGTTCTCTCTCTCTCTCTTTCTCTTTCTCTCTTTGGAGAACTAAGATGGTCCCGAGTCTAAAGGCAAATCTAGGAGAAAAATCAGTTGCTGCTGTTACATGGAAAAGGCAGTGTTTGGGGGGTTTTGAGTTTTTAGCAATTAATATTTATCTTACGTTGGAAGTGTAACACAACTGTATCTGTGTATTTAATAATTGTAGCCTAGGAAATTTATATTTTTTTGTTACAAGCCAATTTGTATATATTACAGTTATCACTAAGGTTATCCATTTAAAGCGTTTTGACCTGGTGAATGTGCTCGTGATAATAGGAACGGTCCAAGCTCACCTGATTTTTTTCTCACAAATTGTTAGTTAAGAAAACATTGTAGTCCATAGACTTAGAAAATTTTGCTTCTCGAAATAAAAAATAAAAAATTCTTCAACCAAAAGTATTCACAAGGCTTCCAAGAAATACAAGTACAAAAATGGCACAAAGTCAAAAATTGGTTTTAAAGTCAAATAAAGTTTATGTTGTCAGAAGACCATTGTAGACCTCCACGATTGAAGGTTACCATTTCTTTAAGTCACTCATTAATAATGTAACTTCTATTTTTATTTTTTTTGAGAGGATACTGTAACTTCTATTCTTGGGTAGTAAAAGATGACCTTTCTTTCTTTATTTTTTTTTTTATTATTTTTTTTAATACAAGATAAAAATTCTACTATATTCTAATCTAAATATATATATATATATATAAAGTTTCTTTTTGGAGACTTAAACTCAACCTTTAACTTCTATACCTCACAAACTTCTATAATGACCATCGCATAAAAAATAATAACCACCAATAGCTTGGTGAAAATGGACACCAATAACTCCGGGACTCATGCAAAATAACAAAAGCTTTTTAGAATGGGAGCCACTGACTCTGGTCAGCATGCCCACAGATTTGTTAGTTTCTTAGTACGAGTGACCAAAAAAAAAAAGCTCATAGCAATGAGAGCCTGCAATAGTTTATAATTGGATTCAGAGCCTTTAGCATTAGGGCAAGTACTTCCGTATCCAATTTAGGCCCCGTTTGGTACGCCATTTCAAACAACATTTTTTAGTTTTTAAACAGCATTTCAACACATTTTTTCACCCACACGTATTTCAAAAAATAATAAACAACAATTTTCAAACTACTCTACCAAACACCCCTAACCTCCAGCAACTCTGCACCCATGTTAGATGACCATGTTAATATTGTAATTTTATTTTTCTTTTTTCAATGTGAAGTTGTTCTTAGAGTTGAGGATGGGACAGATCTAGTAGTAATTCAATTGGCTGAGTAACCAAGACAGATGACAAAAATGTCTTGTCATATCCCATTTTGTTTTGTGCGAATTTTTCCCATCTCAAATAGGTGATTGAGGTGGGGATGGGTTTTATACTTTTACTCACTTTAGTGTAGCCCTTAAGCCCCTGTTTGTCCCAAATTCCTAAAATTGTATTATGATAACTATTTGTTTTTTTAAGGAAAAAAAAAAGGGGTTTTACATCCTTTCCCCATTTCAAGAGAGCCCCGAAAATATAAAGCCAATAAAAATCCAACACAATTAAAACTTTAAATTGTTTATTAAAAAAAATTATGAGTTTGCTATAAATGTACCGAAGAATTATTAACAATCAATTTTTCTAACAACTTGTAAAAGATATATTAAAAAAAAATCTAAATACAAAAACTATGATAGCAATTTTGCATATCAAAAAGTAAGAACGATTTTGAAATAAAAAAAAATAAAATAAAAAGTTGGATAATTAATATTTAAATATTTAAAAAATCACTAAAAATTTATCGCCTTAGGCCCTAAGTGTATTGAGTTAACTTTGCTTTCTTGTCTCGTGTCACTTTTACTAGCCTTGTCCCAAATCCTCACTCTAAATGCGTGTGTGCATATAATTTATAAGTAAATAGTGGGGTTTAAATTACAAATATCAAATACCAAAGTAAGGTGTAAATACCACAAAGGTGTAAATACCACCATAAGATATCACTTAAACTCCACATTTAATTATTTAATATACAAATTCAATTATTTATACATATTTTATTATCCCTTAAAAGCACTTATCTTTTTCTCTCTCTCTCTCTCTCTCTTAGCGCTCTCACATTGTTATCTCTCTCTCAGGCCATCAACATCCTGAAAAGGGGATAAGACACATTTGATCTGACCCTATCTCGCCTCGTTGCCATCCCTACCCTTAAAGCTCTCTTGAATTCCCAAAGCTAGTAATTGAAGTTGCCCACCCAATTTGCTAATTGGGCCTTTAGGCAGGGTGTAAATGGGCCGGTTGGGCCATCATGGCCTCTTCTTTTTAATTGGTCAATCCTGAGCCCAGCCCAAAAGAGGCATATAGGTCCGCATCCACGGTCTCCTCATAGAGAGTCATCAGTCTTCACAGCTCGTCAACTGTGTCTGTGAAGGAGAAGAATAGCCAAGCCATGGAAGCTCAGCTCAGTGTCCGAGCGATCCTTCTTCTCTCTCTCTTACCGCTTCTCTCTCTTCTCGCCAGATCCTCCTCCGTCTCCCATGACATTCAGATCGTCAACGCCGAGCGCAGAGTATGCTTCCAATTTCTCCCTAAACTTTATCATTCCAAATTTCAAAATTTTCGTCCTTTTTTTTTTGAATTATTAGGGTTTCGTATTTCGATTCATTTCATTCAATTGCGAATTTATTCTTGTTAGCCATTTTCGATAATTTTATGAGATCTTGATTTTTTTTTCTAATATAGGTTCGTCTTGATTGTTTGTCTGGTTAAAAATGTTTCACAATCAGAATTTGAATTACAGATTTTAAGTTATTTCGACAATTTATGTGAATTTTCAAGCTCTGTTTGGTTTCCAAGAAAATTAGGACAGAAAAATAAATAGGAAATAATTATGGTGACGATATTTTATTAGGCTTTAATCAAAACATAGTAATTCAAATTATGAGAATGCAAAGAACTCCTCTCAGCTAAAGCCTAATTCAAATTATTTGGCTCATTTGAGCTTAAATTTAATGCCTTTGAGATATTGATTACTTCCTAGGATATTCTTGATATTTAGAAAGAGATATCTTTGTTCATGACATCTGTATTCATAGTATTGTTCACATTTCTCAATTTGCATTGTATTTCTGGGATATTTACCTAGGATGCATGGACGCTTCATTTAGTTGCTGTACCTGTGTCATATGTATGTGTCGTATTGTACCCATACCTGTGTCTGTGCATCCTAGATATTTACTCATAACCCACTGGGTGTGTTTATAACTTATCAATCAAAACCAAATGAACAATTTTCATTCTTATGTTGATAATGACAAGATATGGATATATGGGCGTGATTTTCTGATTGATTTGTACTAGAATTTCCTTCTTGTTCTTCACTTTTTGCTATGAATGGCAATGCTCCTGTTTATATTACTGTCACCACTAATTTTGCTGGTCATGCTTGCAGATTGACTTGACTTCTCACATTGTTAAGGTTTTCCTAACCTTGAAGGTATTTCTTTCTAATGCTTATTAATACATGACTACTTTTAATTTGTAACACCAAGGTGCCAAGAAGGTGTTTCTTGAATTGTTGAAATTGTACTTAATGGGTGGAGAAGTTTGAAGCTTTGGTTTTATGTATGTCTTGTCTGAAAGAATGTATATTTTAGATTTACTTTTTACGCCCATATAAAACTTTCTCCTGATAGCTTGAATTAAAATTAAGTTCTGATGTCACAAAAACTTTTAAATTGTTAAGCTAAAATTGACAAAATCTCAATCAAATTATTATAATTCTTCATTTGAATTTCTGCATTTTCTATTTGGTGTCTTAAATCTACACTTCATCACCATAGACTTGTACTTTAAGGTGGGGAGAGGTTAAGGCTCTAACCAGAATCAAATAATAGTTCCCAATCCAATTTATGTAGGTTAAGGGTTATGGAATTACCTTTTTCTATTTCTGAATTCATTTAAAAGGTCTGTTTTCTCTCTGTATTGGGAGAGAGAGAGAGAGAGAGAGAGAGAGAGAGAGAGAGAGAGAGAGAGAGAGATTTCTGCTGTAATCTTCTACTATCTTGAATTTCTCTGTCAGCCAACCTCAAATGAATAAAAATTATAAAATAATATCGCCAAGTTTATGGCTAAATGTTGGCCCAATTTGATTCAGGGGACCTGTTTAAAACAGAATTTTGTAAATTGGTTTGAACTTTGAAGTCATAGTCTTAGTAAGCATTTGTTAAGTTATTGAAAATATTAATGTATTTCTACCTTTTGTGCTAGAAATTGCAAATGTGTTTGGTGCATCTATTTGACTAATGGATTTTTATTTTTACTTTTTTCAGGTTGAAAACATTGGGTCATCTCCTGTTTCAGATATATATCTTGCATTTCCTCCAACGCAAGTTGATCATCTAGCACTTGTCAAAGCTGCTGCAACTGTCGGAAAACGGAAGAAGAAAAGTTATTTGCCCCTTGAGGTAAACCCAACTGAGCTACCTGATGCGCCAAATGGAACCAAGTATTTCTCTATATCTTTGGTCAATCCTTTAAGTGCGGGTGAAACTTTAACAATAGAAGTGCTTTACATATTGACACATTCTCTAGAACCATTTCCAGTTGAAATAAGTCAGTCAGAATCTCAGCTGGTCTATTATCATGATAGTGCAATAATATTATCACCATATGATATTAAGAAACAGACAACATTTTTGAAGACTCCAAGTACTAAACTAGAATCATTCACAAAAGTGGAACCGACAAACCGTGCTGGTACAGAGTTAAAGTACGGGCCTTATGAAAATCAATCTCCACATTCATTTTCACCCATAATTGTTCATTTTGAGAATAACAATCCATTTGCCGTTGTTGAGGAGCTTGTCCGCGAAGTGGAGATATCTCACTGGGGAAATCTTCAGATCACTGAGCATTACAAGTTGATGCATGCTGGTGCCCGACACAAAGGGGTGTTTTCGAGGTAGGGTTTATTGCTGTGTCATATGTCATAGCTTTGTCACAATGCTTTTTGAATGAAATTGTTGTCTTCTTTATCATTTGCTTTAACTTTGATGTCTTTGTAACTTATGTTTTGAACTTTGGTTTAGAATATTTTATTATCTGAGAGAGTTTTTTAGTAATATTATATATCACATTAGCTTAAGTTTTTCTAGAATTTTTTCCCTTCCCTTGGGATTCAATTGATAGCCCAATGGTAATGACATTCTTTGTGATGCCCATGTTTGTGGTTTGAACCTCACCTTCCCCCTCCCCCACTATCTACCTATCAAAAAAAGATGAAGAAGAATATTTTCCCTTTCTCTTTGATTTATTGTTTGATAGCAACAAATAAATGTAAAACATAGAAATTTCAATCCCTTTTTTAAAAATATTATTTTCCTTCTCTTGATCTTTACTTCACTTGAATATCCATATTTCTGAAGTTCCCTTCTGGCAGGGTTGAATATCAATCTAAGCCATCTTTTAGTGGGGTGTCTTCATTCAAAAATCTTCTAGCAAGATTACCACCTGGGGTTCACTCTGCCTACTACCGAGATGAAATAGGGAATATTTCATCATCACATTTGCGTACGGATCCCTGGAAGGTAACATGTGACCTTTAATTTTACAGTCCTATTGTAGAAGATTCTTATAAATATTTGTCTACAGAATATCTGTTTTCCTTGTATGAGTAAATTCAATATAAATGCAACCAGTATGCTCAATTGGTCAAATCATATTATGAAGTTGGAAGCCTTATGCTAAGCGCTTTGTAGCTCAATTGGCACCTCGTGGTGATTCCAATGAGACATTCATGGTTCAATACCCCCTCCCATTGTAACTATCAAATTATCAAAAAGTTGGAAGTCTTATGATTTAATTCCTAATTTAAATTAAAGGTTTTGTATTTTTGTAATCAAAAGCCGTATCTCATGAATTTTACGCTTATTATCCCAAATTCAAAACTAGCTCCTTCAAGATGTATAATTTGACGAACCTGTATTTGTCTACCTTTACTAGGGAAAGTTCGACATGAAAAGATTTGCAACTTAAGGCTTGCCAGAGTTTTCTGATTGTGTATTTCCATCTTAATAGAATGGTGGTCATTTTTGAGCTGGAAAAGTGATATTATGGTCATTGAAAACTAAAGATCACTTTAGGATAGTGGTGAACCCAAGAAAGTGAAAAGAAGATGAAATAATAACAAAGTTAAATGTGTTTTCACAAATTGTAGGGGGTGTTGTGGGGGGGAGGAGAAGAAGTTAAATGTTTTTTCACATGTTGTGACTTGTGACTAATACTTGTTCTTTACAGTCAGAACTTGAAATTGAACCACGGTATCCTTTATTTGGAGGATGGAAATCTACATTTATCATTGGATATGGACTACCATTGCAAGACTTCCTCTTTGAGTCACCTGATGGTAGACGATACCTCAACTTCAGTTTTGGATGTCCTCTTGTGGAGACAGTGGCAGAGAAGTTGACCATCAAAGTGGGTTCTGTAACATAAGTTTGTGTTTCTATTGTTGTTCTTTTTTTTTGCACATATTGTATAAAATCCAGATTATACATGTACTAAGTGTTATATCTCAGGTAGTGTTGCCAGAGGGATCAAAAGGCCCTTCTGCTGTGGTTCCTTTCCCTGTGGAGCAGCATCTGGAGGTAACTTTACTTGTCAATTCACACACACACGCACACACGCACACTCTGTGGTTACTAAGTGTTATATTTCAACTCTTGTTTAGTACATCATCCATGTTGTAATATGAGCAATGACAAGAATTGTAGTTTTCAAAGCCTTTTTTTACAAGTATTTTCAAAGTACCCCAGAGCTAGGCTTCATTAGCCAGTTTTCCTTTTATAAGCTATTCTTAATGTCGCTCCGGCTCGATCCGGTGATAGAGGGGGGTTCATCTTTTTAAATGAACTTTTCACAGTGTGCTATTGCAAACATGTGCTGTTGCTCTATGAGCATTAACTAGCCAAATTTACAGCATCATTAATATCTGGACCACATCAACTAAGAAGTATTTACATTTGGATCTCTGCAGACCAAATATTCGTACCTTGACATTGTTGGGAGGACTGTGGTGGTTCTGGAAAAGAGAAATGTAGTTCCTGAGCACAACTCTCCTTTCCAGGTAATTTTTTTAAACAAATTATATAGTTTCTACTGGCTTGAAAAATGTTCTATCAGGACATGAGAGGTTTTTTTTTTTTTTTTTTTTTTGATAAGTAAAGGACATGAGAGTCAATTGGATGAAGCATTATTAAAACTGATAACACAGGCATTTCATGAATAGCAGAGTTGTGTCAAGACCCATAATAAACTAATTGCATAAATGACCTAAAAGAAAATATTCCATGAGATTTCAGCTGATAATATGCCAGTATGTATGTATATATAGATATAGCAAGTTACACCTAATATAATTTTAAACAATGTTAGACTAGCCAATATTTTTTAATTGGATGCGAATTTTGACAAATCCACCATTGGATTGCATTCTTTGTATATTCCCCATGTTTACAAAATTTCAAAATGATTAAAAATCAATAGCTATGTCATCAATCAATTGTTTAAATTTAAGTTTTATAGTTTAAAATAATGCATAAAAGATGAGTTTATAGATCAACTGGTAAATAACATTCGATTGGCATGAAAATTGGCATGCATATTAAGAATATATAGAACATTCTAACAATTAGATTTTTAAAATATGAATTCAATAACACATTATTGGGTGGTGTAATATTGTTTAGAGTTACAACTCATATATATATATATATATAGGGTTGGGTTCAAGTTACATCTGATGTAACTCTAAGCAATGTTACACCATCCAATAACTTGTTATAAAATTCATTTTTTAAAAATCCCACCGTTGAATTACATGTTCTATATGTTCTTAATAATCATGCCAGTTTTCATGTCAATTGGATGGTATTTACCATTTGATCCATAAGCTCATCTTTTATGTATTATTTTAAACTACAAAAATTTGAATTTAAAAAATTGATTGATGACATGACTATTAATTTTTTATGACCTTGAAATTTTGCAAGTATGGAGAATGTATGAAAATAATGTAATCTAACGGTAGATTTATTAAAATTTGCATCCAATTAAAAAGTATTAAGTAGTGTAACATTACTTAGAGTTACACCAAGTGTAACTTGAACTCAACCCATATATATATAATATCAGTTACTTATGTCTGCAAGGATAGTTCACTGTTCCCTTTTATGTTTTGCTTTTAGGAGATATCCTCTTGATATTAGTATGTCTTGTAGTAGATAGTATTTATTACAAAAAAAAATTTGTTTCTGTGGATATTAACCATTCTTCTTTTGAAGGTTTACTACACCTTCAACCAAGTTTTCATGCTTGCAGAGCCATTGATGTTGGCGTCGGTGTTTTTCTTCTTATTCATCACCTATGTAGCTTACCTACACATTGATCTTTCTATTCGCAAGTGATTAATGGAGTTGCCAGAGGTAATCTTATGCAACTTAGTCGTGTTATATATACATACAATATCTATTATTGAAACTGTTTTCTTTGCTCTGTAGGTGAGTCACTTCAACTTGGTTAACACACAGTAACTGAGCCAAATCAGAAGATGCTAGGAGTGTTGTAAGTGAATGTTGGAGAGCATAGCATTTAGAAAATTTTGTTGGTTGTCTTCTTTTGGTGACTATAGGTTGGATTTAGAAATTTTGTTATTTGTGAATTGTTATAGCAAGTTGAACTTAGGCCCCATCCCCACTAGGGGAGTGTTGGATTGTTGTCTTAATTTAAGAAATATAAGGATTCAAAAATGCTTGAAGAGAACGTGCTCTCAGTTTATGTTTATCTTTCTCAAAATCTGGAATGGCTGGACTTGTTTCCCCTGGTGGGCAAGAAGATGAAAATAAGAAAAGAGAAATCGGCAACCCACATGGCTTTTTTGGTGATAATTTTCTGAGTGTACCCTTTTATCCCTCCAACTTCTTGACCAGATAGATTACTGTGCACCATTATTTAAAGAACAGATCAAACCATTATCAGAAATACTGTGCGCATGATATATATCATAAAAATTCAATCAGGGAAGGGATTAGTCTGTAGTTCTCTGAAAGAAGAATAAGATTAGAGAGGAACTAATCCAGGGCTTTTGATGGGGGTGTAGATGACAAAGTTGCTGGGTTGTGTGCACCATGAGGTTGAAATGTTTAAATTGAAATATGTAGTGCTTTCTGAATCTGCCTGCAGTCATATAAAAGCTAAGAGCTTAAAAACCCACGGTAAATAAAATAGAAAGATTGCTGAGAGAGCCCAAAAGTAGAAAGAACTATAAAGGATCTCAAACTTCAAATGACAAACCTCAGTCACCTCAACCATTTTGCAATTTTGTGTTTAATTTTTCTCATGAGTCTTGAAATATGTGATTAACTTCTAAAATGTTCTGAGCCCGCCCTCCATCAGAATGAGCATGGAAATTTTTAATTACATATTAAACTACCGACGGAAGAAAAAAAAAAAAAAAAAAAAAAACCTGGATGAGGACCGTGTTACCAAAGTTCGAACCCAAGTTATCTTCCAGCTGAAAGCCAGATAATACTATTGAGATACGAGAGTCTTGATAGCTTTATTTTCCTATGTTGCTTTGGGTTGTTAAGTGCTAATTAGCGGCCATAGAAATATTTTATTTGGATTATATTTCTTTTAGATTATGCGGTCTGAGCCCTAACAAGCACAAGAAGAAGGGTATCCTACAAGTATACCTATCAAAAAACCAAAAGCTAGTGGGGAAAAAAAAGTGAATTCATAGGCCAGGAATTTTCTATATGGGGTTTGAACTTTGAAGTTAAACTTAATCGATAATGATTTTTAGTGCAAAAAAAAGTTATCGCAGCCTGGTCTAGAAAGGATTGCGCAAGACATGAGAGATACTGAAATAAAGGCAAACCTGGCCTCGCTATGATTAGCTTAGCTGCCCAAAATGCATTGTATTTGGTTTCATCTTCTAAACAGAAAAAGGTAAAAGTTTTCAATTCACAATCACGAGTCGCAACTAAATTTGACTTACCAGGAGACCAATGATACGAGTAGGTCTCGCAAGACTTGGGTTTAAAGAAATCTTGAGTGCAGACAAAGTCCACAGAGAGCTCTTATGTTAAAAATCACTCCTGTTTCAAGATTTCATTAGGCCAACACTTGTAATTTGGAGTTCTTTCGTCATTTGGTGACTAAAAAAAAAATACAAATACAAAACTTCCAAGCGCAAAGCTGGCAAAATGAATTTGGGACTCTTTCATCATTTGAGTTCAGAAAATAAAGGTTCAGGTGAAACTGTTAAAAAAAACATTAAAATAAAGCCTACAGTGCACATGGCAATAGGCAACCTTTAGATAGGCTCATTTGAGAGACAATTAGGCAATTAGCTCCATGCCTAAAGTAAATTTGCAAGTTTGACTGCCATCGACAATATTATTCCCGGAACAGTAAATTGGATTAGTTAACTTTTGTTATAATTTATGATCATGTCGAATAGGCCCACCTAAAACAAATATAAAATGTTAAAAAGTAATTGCAAGACAACATAAAACTTACAAACTGATGTGACAATGAATGTGATTGGTGGATTTCAACCACCTCATAACTAAATTTTGAATTGTCTCTATTTAATTGGTGATATATTAGTTTGTAAGACTAATTTAGTAAAACTTTTAGTACCTTTGACACCACTTAAAACAAATTAATCTTCCTAATTCCTTAATTCTTGCCTTTTTAGACCAATTTCTTGGGCCATTATGTGTGCCCCGCGGTGTCTTGACTCCTTTGTCAATTAAAGAGTGAAGTAGATGACTATAGAGTTTTGACACTTTGACCTCTCATCTTTGCCAATTGGCTTCAAACAAATCTTACATTCACAAACACCACATCATAGCTTCAGTCCCTTCTCATTATGCTAATTTTTCTTTCTTGATAGCCACCAGTATGTTTGGACCATGTCTGTGTGTGTGAAGACACAGAGTTTATGCAATGTATGGATAAGAGTATTACAAGTTGAAGTTATTTTATAAATTTTAAATGGATTTCAATCTGGGTTCAATCTTCTCAAACGATCATTTGGCAGCAGCTACGAAGATTACAAAAACTTATATCATAGAGCTTCACATGGGTTGCTAGCCTAAAGCTTATCAACAAACTTATAGGATTTAGATTTGACAATCATAGAAGTAGATACTTTACACAACTTATCAATATAACATATTCCTCATTTTCTTATTTCTTGGTACATTTTTCAAACTTCCTTTGAATCACTGAGTTTCCATTTTAATTTTAGTCTCAGTGATCATATGCAATCATGAGAAGAATGGGTTTACAGCTACTAAAATTTCTCTCTTTTATTAGGTAAGTAATACGGAATGGAATTACAGCTACCAATACAGTAGTATTGTAGTAAGCAACAAATAATTGCAAATTGTGGAAGTATAGGAACCAATTAATTGTTGGGATATGCCACTTTCTAACTCTTTGGCGAAGCTATTCATCTTCTCATGCCACTTATCACCTTTACTTCAAAGTGATAATGGCACAGAAATAACCCAAAAAATCTAAGAGTTTTTAAGTAATGAACTGATGGTGTAGTCTGCGCACAACATATAGTAGGTATAGGGTTCAACTTCAATGTGAACATTAATTTCTTAAGCATATTCATTTCAAAGGTGATGATAGACAAACTTCAGTGGTTACAATGGCTATTTGTTGCCTTAATTTTTGGAGAAGTGGGAACTTATTTGGTTCAATCTTTGTCTTGGGGACGCAAAAAGAAGAAGAGGCTAATCAAATTATGCTACTGCGCATAAAAATTGTCCTGTGGCATACTTTTTATTCAATGTCTCTTAACTTTTTAGTCTAACCCTCTACCAATCAAAGACCCCAAGTCCCTAACCAAGCTATGCTTGAACTCCTCCAACTATTATCAATCTAAACTTATCACGATCAATAAGTTTAAATGTTCAAAATTTTCTCAATTTTTTACACAACTATAAGATAATAGTATGTTATAATTGATGCTTATAAAAGTTGAATTAATAATAAGTTCATATGAAAATTATGTTATTTCACTAATAACTTATCATGTTAATAATTATGGTTTTTTATTAAAAAAAATTCTGGCATTACTCTATCAAAATATGAATATTTAAAATAAAAAGAATTTCCTCCCAATTCATTCAAATATTAGGAAATTAATTGTCACACGCATTGACACAGACAAGGATAAAGTCTGAACTTTGATTTGATTTGATTTGATTTTTTTTTTAAATTTTTTCAAAAGCTCTAAAATAGTAAAAAGTAACCAATTCAACCCATGACAGCCCTCGTAATGCTAACCATGTAGAAAAGAGAGAGTAAATTAGGGTTGTCACTTGTCACTTTGGTTTGACCAAGTAAAAGATTTGGATGATTCATGGAATTTGGAAAAAAAATTTAGAAGAACGAATGAATCAAATAGATAGGGCACCATACACTTAGACACCTTTGTAGCACAAATCTTATTTTAAGAAAATAAGACAGCATTTCGTTTCTACTGGGCCCTAAGGCATTTATGTTTCTTTCCTAACCAATTACTAAAATTGTGTTCCAAAAGTTCTAAAAAAAAAAAAAAAAAAATTTAGACACAGAATTTTTTATGATTAATCATTACTACAAACAAAGATGATGACCTTACTAGACTACTAGTCATCTTTCTTCATATTGATCATTTTAAGCTACTCTATGGTGTTTTTAATTAGGTGTCATACCTATATGATCATTTGATGAATAAGGACTATGTTGCTTTCATTTTCAAAACATAGAGAAAGTTAATAAATATCCTAAGGTATTAGTTTAAAAACTATTTTTAGATCGATTCAAAAAATATATATATATTTTTAGAAACATTTTATATGAAAAAATGAAGAAGTAATTAATTTTTTTACTGCATTTTTATATTTTCCATAAAAATTGTGTCTTTTAAAATGATTTATTAACAATTGCCCTAAGGGCACTTGTTAACATAACTATATATCTTCCATCTCACAAGGTGCAAAAACTATTCCATTTACAAATATATGCACGCTAAGATCTTTAGATCATTGATACTTACTTTTCTCTTTCTTAAATCATTGATTTCCACATTGTTATGCGCATGAATTAATAGGGTTTGATTGAATTTCTTTATAATTTGGAGAAAAATAACAAATAATTTTTTTTTTTCATTGCTCTTGTGAGAGAAATTGATCAAGAACATAAAATAATTATGATATTAACAATTATTATTATCACTACCAATTGCATTCCATAATGACAGTCAGCTAATAAAGACATTATATCTTTCTTTTTTTAAATATTACATCTTGAATGCAGCTATTCTTAACGAACACGATACAATCATAATCAATTGCAAAACAGGTAAAAATCATAATATGCTAACACAGTTTAGTTAATAAAACGAATATAACTTTTATAAAAATAAAAATATAACAAAATCTCACATTAATAATTTCACATTAGTAATAATTTTTATAGTAAAGTTTCAAATGGAACAAAATTAATAATTAGTATTTTAAATCTTTTAGAACTTCTGGCTTTGGAGTCTCAGAACAATTGTTATATATATATATATATATATATAATGAATTATGTGGTAAAGGGTGATGTGTGATGTGTGATGTGTGATATGTGCTAACATAAGCAAACATGTAAAACCTAACTTTTATTATATTACATATTATATGAGATGATATTACATACTACAACACTTACATCTTATTCCTCAATGAACATAACTCATAAACACGTCAGTTCATGTGTCTACTACATCCTATTACTTGATATCTAACTTGATCTACTTATATCGTGTTTGCAAGGAAAGAAAACACAAAGCAATCCCATTATATACAATATATTTTCCCCCCCAAAATACTACATAAATAGTATGCACTTTACCCATTTGACTAAACAAAGATGTAACGATGATGATGATGACATCTTTGATTTTCATTAAAAGTTCTGAAAGTATGAAAATCCTTATTCACTTTTGACTTTAAAATCATACTTTCACACTTTGTCTTGAAAAATGGTGTTTTATCATTTATGTCAAATTGTAAAACTTACTCTATTATTATATTTTCAAACATAAACAAAATTCACCCACCCTCTATATTACATGCAGAGCTGAATTGTTTTGCCTATCAAAATGCAAAACCTCAAATATTGCCACATTGCTTGAGAAAATTAAAATTAAAAAAAAAAAAAAACTAAATTAAATTAAAAATTACAATTTTTAACTTTAATATGTTTTCAACTCCTTTAAGTTACTTTTTTCCTTTTCTTTTTGGTTGTTTTAATTTTAATTCTTTTCAATAGTCTTTTCATATAATTTTGTCCAATCTCACCGTTAATTTAAGTATTTTTCACTTTTCAAAGCAATGTCCTTGTGGTAAACTTAACGGCATGATATGGATTGAAGGTAAATAAAAAAAAAAATAGTAGCTATAGCCTATAGTAAATAAACAAAGGAGAACATTGTACTTTCAGTTATCCAATGTCTCTTTTACACGCCAAAATTAGTTATATTTCAAACGGGAAGAGAGAACCTGGGAAATAAAGAAGAGAAAACGAGGCAAAGGCATTTTCAGTGCCTGAACTGGAATTCTCCACCATTGTTTCTCTGATTCCCTTAGCTGGAATCAGAGAAACATTCTTCTTAATTTCTCATTCATATTTCTACATAATGTTTTCTTAATATATATATATATATATTACACATGCATATAAAGCCACCTTGGCTTCTGGTTCTTCTGGTACCATAACTTGCAAAAAAAAAAAAAAAACTAAAAACTCTGTAATGGGTTCACGGTTTTGAACATAAAAAACTTGACTTTTGTGTGATCTCTCAAATGGGTATGTTGCAAAATAATGGTATAACGGAAGGTTGGCTGTATCTCATTCGGTCCAACCGGATTGGGATAAAATACGCACGCAGAAGGTACTTTGTTTTCAAAGACAATTGCCTTAGGTGCTACAAAGGGATACCCATTTCTGAGAGACAGGTATTCCTTCTTTTTCTTTTTGCTATTTGTGTGTTTCCTTTTGCATTTTTTTTTTTTTTTAATGATGTTAATGGAATTCCAACCCTGTTTTCTCAGAGAGTTTGAACTTTGAACCCATGTTTTAGAATTAGATATACATTGTGATTTTGTTGTTGTTGTTTTGGTTTATGTCTTTTTCTCTTTTTCTTTTTTTGTCTTTCCAGAATATATGAATTGGGTTATCAACTCATCATATTATTCATGTATGAGCATTGTTAAGCAAAGACAAGTAGGTGGTTTTGTTTGAGTTTTGGTTAATCCTTAATTGTTGGTGCTTCAGCTTCTTCTCTTTGTTGAAATTGTTTTGTGGTTCTTTTGCATGATTGGTTAATTCATAATATTAATAACTTGTATTGCATTTACAAGGTGTTGCCTTTGTTTAATTTTCCATGTAGGTGAATTATATTGACTACTGGATGTTTTACATTATTTAATGTTTTTATTTTCCCTAGCCTTCTTCTGTTTTATTTCAAGATGAAATTTTTACCTCCTATAAAACTGTAAGAGTTGGAAGTAATTGAATTTGAAACAAATGAAGTTCCTATGGGGATTCCCCTTGGTCTTGTTCCATTCTGCCCGATTGGTACTAATCTCTCTTTAAAAGGTGTTCACACGTTCAGAAAGCTATGATCAAACAGCAATCAAATGTTGAAGCTGATATTCTCTAATACTTTATCGAATAACTATAGCTATGTAAATGAAATGCAATAAAAATTGACTAATTATCCAATTATTTTACTTTCATGAACAGCATATTGAAGGGTGCCATTTGTTAATTTACAGCTTCTAACTATAGCTGTTCTTTTTCATTTTTTCAGGAGCCAGTTAGAAGTGCAATAATTGACTCCTGCATTCGGGTTACAGACAATGGAAGAGAGAGCATTCATTCAAAAGTATGAACTTTAGCTTCTCTATCTTTTCCAGAAAATATGGATTGTATTTATGACCCCTCAAAAGATATATTTTTTCCTATCATATTTGTTTTAAAATTTATTTGCAACTGCAGGTAATCTTCATTTTCACACTTTATAATACTTCCAATCAAAGTGATCGGTTAAAGGTGTGGTAAATCCCAATGCAAATATATTTATCTTTATTTTACAATATATGGTGCATAATCTTTACAATTTCAACACTATAGTTGGGAGCAAGTAGTCCAGAAGAAGCAGCAAGATGGATACGTTCGTTGCAAGATTCTGCTTTAAAGGTTACAATCTTTTAAGTTGTAACCTATGAGTCTACTGGTTTTTCTGTGATGAAAGCCTTATGTTTTACTGCATTTTTCAGGAGTGGCCAAATCAAACAAAGAATTGTGTGGATTGTTCCAAGAGGAAGGGCTCATCTTTAAGGTATATTGATCTTCAGCATATAACTTAACGGATATGAACTGCTTATTTAATAAATCATTTAAATCAGAAGAAGAAAATATATCATAAATAAGAACCCTTTCAGGAATTTCAGGTTTGTGATATTGTTTGGGTAAAAGTATGTTGATATCATCATGTCATAATGATTTGGAATGGACATCCCTGTCTATTGGCACAAATAAACACACACACACACACATATTCTCTAAAGTTATATTATTTGTGCCCCTTCTATCAGTTAATTTCTTCTTTCAACAGATTGGATGGTTCAAAGAGAGAACATGAAAGGCCAATAGATTGGACTATTTGGTCATCCATGCTGTTGGAGGCAATGACATCTGATGTTATTGCATCCTCACCATGGAAAATTTTTGGTTTTCAGAATGGTAAGACTTCTTTTCATATCTGCTCTTTCAAAGCTTACATGTGTATGTTCTGAATTTTCATTACTTATTGCAGGATTACGGCTTTTCAAAGAAGCAAAAGATTGGGATTCCTATGGGAGGGTGAGTTGCTCTTTTGATTCACTAGTTCATGATTATTTTAATTGATTATTTGGCTGAAAATGTTGCTCTTCTCAGCATTGGGATGATCATCCGGCAATAATGGCAGTTAGTGTGATTGATGGAGCTTCAGAGGCTATTTTTCGAACACTTATGTCTCTTGGTCACTCAAGATCAGAGTACGACTGCTGAAATGTTATCATCACTTCCTACATTTAAGTTCTAGTGTCATGAAAAGCTTTGCAATAGTCAATTCTCATTATTTGATGCTAATACTGAAAATAATTATGTAATAAGAATATTCCTTCTTTTTAAATCATATACATGTTGCCAATGCTCACAAAATTTGTAACCCAATTAGATAGACTCGTTAAATTACCGATTCTCCTAAAAGTTTAAGCTTTAAGAAATGGTGAATTGAATCACATAAACATAATTCTAATACTCCCCCTCATGTGTGAGCCTAAACTTCCTCTTAATAAGTGGGAGCCCAATATGTGGGATTTTTAATATTTTAAATGAGAGATAGAGTAAAGACAAAGATTGAACTCAAGATTTCCTGCTTTAATATCATGTTAAATTACCAATTCTCCCAAAACTTAAACTTTAGGAAATTGTGAATTTAATTACTTAAACACAATTCTAACAAAACTCCCATTCGCTTCTCATTTTCATTTCTATTCCTTTCCAGCTTGATCACCATGGCAGTTGTGACTTGCAGACACTAATCCCCTACTGCCATTTGTTTAGTAGAGACTTTTTTTCCTCCTGATAATGGACTGTTTTCATTCCAGAGGTTGAATTACCGAGTGTCTTGCAGATGGGACTTTAGTTTTTATCGGGGCAGCGTGATTGAGCACATTGATGGACACACAGATATTGTTCACAAATTGCTATACAGCAATTGGCTACCTCGGTCAGATTCGGAACCTCTTTAAAGAGTATTCACTTTAATATAAGATGTTGTTAACATATCATTGTTTGCAGGGGGATGAGGAGAAGAGATTTACTGTTGCGGCGCTATTGGAGAAGGGAGGATGATGGCACATATGGTAATAACTTTCTGAATGATTTGAATATATCAGAGAGTTTTGGAGCCGTTACTAAATTTTCCAACGCACTAACCTTGTTTATCCAATTCTGTCACAGTAATCCTTTATCATTCTGTGTCTCACAAGAAGTGTCGTCCAAAGAAAGGCTATGTTCGTGCTTGTGTTAAAAGTAATGTATGCTTTGAATTTCAAATTTAAATTGTTCTTATACCTGGTGACACTGCCCGTTTATGTGCCAGATGCATAAAAGTTATCTCTTTTAACTTCTTTCAATAAGATTGCAAATGCACCTAATATGCTCCCAAATGGAGATCTTTAGTTGTCCTCTCTACATCTTCCCTCCTGGACATCTCTTGTAAATTGAATATGAAACCAAAGCATGTCCTTTTACCTTTTATTAATGTTTATTAAATGATGCTAACCATTATGATAGGCTATTTCCTTGTCTGTGTCACATTAGCAATGCTTAATTTAGAACGCATGAGAGGAAATTGGAGGAATAATCCCTTTTTTTTTCTCTGTAAAACATATATTTTACGTGCATGGCTCTAGGATTCGACATATGTCCAAGAACATTTTTAGTTTAACACTAAACTGGTGGATAAACTAAAGAGTTAATTTTGCAAAGCTTCCCATACTTCTTTTCTGTGTTTTAATCAAATTTTATTTTGTGTCAAACATATATATAATATTACTAAAGAATGAGACTATTTTCAGGTGGAGGATTTGTAATAACTCCTGTCAACCAGGGGAAACATTCACTATTAAAACACATGCTTGCTATTGATTGGAAGCTCTGGAAAATGTATCTGCGTCCATCATCTGCAATTTCAAGATCTATAACAATCAGAATGCTTGAGAGAGTTGCTGGTACTCTTTTTAGTACTTGATAAGAGTTTCCCTTTTTCTTCCTTGTAACTTTTCCATATTTAACTTGTAAATAGGTCTGACCATTTCTGTTTGTGCATTTTACAGCATTAGGGGAGATGTTTAAAGCCCAAGCAGGAAATCATTCCTTTGAATTCGCATCTGGAGATTCGACAAGAGATATTGGGTTGCCCCAAAGTGAGGAGGACAAACGCACAATAGGGGATGAGTTCGGAAAACCACCTTCTATCCATGCAAGTTTAATGGGACGGAATGATGCTTCTGATGAGTTCTTTGATGTTCCTGAACCAGACTCTGCCCATATTGAAACTGAGTGGCCTTCTGGCCTGAGCGGAGAAGTGCACTCTCCGGTACTTAACTGTCACTATAACTAGATTTTACTTTCCTATACTAGTTTAAATAAGCTTCACAAACTTGGGCTTTGCTTTTATTGGCCCAAGTTTTGTCTTCTGTTCATGTGCATTATTTGCTGCTAACAGAGGAATAATATATGTCTTCTGTTCATGTGCATAATTGAGGTGAATATATGTCTTTTGTTATGTAATGCTTGAATTATTGTAACATGTCCTTCATAATATGGACTTTTGTTTTGAGAACATTAATTTAGGTCTCTGGGTTGGGCCTCTGACATGAATGCATATAGTGTTTTTTTTTATTTTTAATTCAGTTGGTACAACAAGTGGAGGAAAGGGGATTTGAACCTTAGTTCTCCTCATAAAAAAGGCCAAGCAATGTCATTGAGCTACAAGGATTTTTTTTTTTTTTTTTGGGTAGTAATGCCCATAGTGTTTTAGAATAATATATGTTTGTCACTATGTATTATGAAGGGGAAAATTAGTATGATACATTTAAATGGTGGTATTATTCCTCAATAAACTTAGGAGTACTTCAAAATGCAAGGATGGGAAGATGTTCTCCCTTTTTTATTCACAATTGTTATGACTAACATAGATGGATGATTATTAAATATCTGGTTGTCATTTCCCTTTAGATTTAAAGTATGGTGAATATTCTAAAGAAGAGATTTTAGAAAGCTGTATTTATCTTTGTGGTCATCTTTATGTTCACTTCCAGTGAGACTTTTGGTTCACTTTATGTTATCAATTGGTCTTGGGATAAGCTTTCCTGTTAAGATCTGCTTGCCTTATAAATTTTCGCTACTGGACATGAGTTACTTCCAAGTTTCTATATGCGGTTAGGAAGTATATCGATTTTCATGAATTTCAGGCAGTCCAATTCATTACCCTAGAGCATTTGGGACCAACTTGTGCAATCAAATGCTATGCAAGAGTTACAGCAAGATGGAATTACTTAATTTCCCTGGGACTTTCTAACCTTTCCCTTAATGATCAATTATATATCATTCTGTCTATTAGTGTAAATTATTGTTTAATGACAATGTTCTTGAAAATATGTGCAGAATAGATACCAGCCTAGACTATCATCAGCTGCTAGTTTTGTGAAAAGATTGCATGAAATTGCAGGTAAGTCTTGTTATGGTAGCCAGAGCTCCTAACATGATAAAGGGATAGCACGTGTAAATTGTACGTTTAGACTTTAGATTATTTTCTGACTGTGAATGGGATCGAAATTTGGTGCAGTTCAGAAGAAGGGTTATGTGGGGTTACCTGACTTGGGCAGGAAAGACAGTATAACATGCTCCTATGGAACCACTCTTCACAGAGACCCAAGTTGTAGTACTCCTTGCAGTTGGGCAGCAGCTGATCCTTCTTCATTTTTAATACGCGGAGAAAATTATTTTCATGACCATCAAAAGGTAGTCTTTCAGTTCTAGCTATTGTTTGAGAAGAAACTGAGAATGTGACACACATTAGATTATTTGAAAGCTTATAACATAAATTAATATTGACCTGCACTGAAGTCGTCGTTACTCAATACATGAAGAAATAGATATATTGTAGCTGTTATAAAATAATAATAATAATAATAATAATAATAAAAGATATATTGTAGCTGCACACCTGTTTTACTCTCTGACTTTGAGTTGAATGGTGCCATTATACAAGGCTTCCAAAGACTTTAGACATTCGGTCAGTTCAAATTGAATCTGTTACATTACATCATGCATGTAATTATGTTATTGTATATTTCATGATCGTCATCATCTTGCTAAGTGTTTAAATATTAGTATTGATACATCATGTTGAAGATGCTAGTATGGAAGCGGAAGCATAAAGTATAGAACACAATAACACGAGGGTTACGTGATTCAGCCGAACGGTCTATATTTATGAAGGAAACCCTAAAAGGGTACATTAATAATATATTAGAGTGTAGTACAAATCCTTTGTTACAATGAATTATAACATGTATATATATAGTGGACTAAACCCTAGACTAATAAACTTGTAGTACAAGTAAGGGGCTTGGCTTGCACACAAAGTAGAATTAGGTTTGGACCTATGCTAATAAGCTAATATATCTCTAACACTAAGGAATGAAAAAGATGATTACAAGTCTAACAAGTGGAACAAGGGTTGTGACTATTGATTAAGGATCCTTCTTACTTACCTTTTGAACATAAAAAATGTAAATAAAGAGATGATCCAGACCAACACTACAGATTCATTTTCTTAATCTGAACCTAGATTAAACTGTTTGTTACAATATTGGTTTAATACTCAGAGTCAAACATTCAAAGGCCTCATTATATCATAGTTATCAATGTTCTGTTTTGAAACAAAGCTTCAGTTTTTGTTATTTCCTACTCTGCAGTCTGGACTAAATAAGATTTTCTTCTCCAGATTAAAGCAAAAGACACGCTGATGCAAATGGTTGGTGCAGATTGGATAAAATCTGACCGGCGAGAAGATGATCTTGCTAGCCGCTGTGGTAGTATTGTTCAGGTTTGACCTCTCATTCTATATATTTTTCTCTCTCTTTCTTTCTTTCTTTTTCTATTTTATTATTTTTATGGGCATTCCATATACTTTTCCAATGATTGAGAGTTAAGGATAATAAGCATTTCTACAAACTGCGTGAACAAAAACAAAAGCATGTCATATAATTGGAAATTAGTTCTTCTCATACAAGTTACTGATTCATCCAGAAATCTTTAGAACGCGGTGAACCAGAATTCTTCTTCATCGTTAACATACAGGTGAGTTTTATTCAAATTATTCATCATCATCATCGTCAAGATTAAGAATTTTACTATAAACTTCCACACATCAGGTCCCTGGTAAGACCATGTATACCTTGGCACTATATTACATGATGAAAACTCCTTTGGAAGACAATCTGTTGCTACATGCTTTCGTCAATGGAGATGATGCCTTTAGGAACTCAAGATTTAAACTCATACCATATATTTCTAAGGTTAGTAAGAACTCAGTTTGCAGAAGCATATACTGTAGAATCACATGGCCATATTTTTCACATTTTGCATTGCATGCAATTTTGTTTTTTTTCTCAGGGATCATGGATAGTCAAGCAGAGTGTTGGGAAGAAAGCGTGCTTGGTGGGTCAAGCGCTCAATATAAATTATTTTCGTGGGGAAAACTATTTGGAGGTAAGTTGTACCAATAATCATGTTTTTTCCTCCAATTCCTCTCTCTCTCTCTCTCTCTCTCTCTCTCTCTCTCTCTCTCTCTCTCTCTAATAAATGTGCTAACTAGTATGGTACGCAACGTACTAGAATCCTTTTGTAATGATGTTCTTTGGTTGGTTGTTATGTGATGAAATGCTAACCTTACATTGTGTTTAAAACCAGCTTGAAATTGATGTTGGGTCTTCAACAGTGGCAAGGGGGGTGGTCAGTCTTGTTCTTGGATACCTGAACAATTTGGTCATAGAAATGGCATTCTTAATACAGGTAAAACGACCAAGCTTTCACAATAATATATATGTATACACACACATCCATAGTTATTTATTAGATATATGTAGAGATAGATAGATAACCATTTTGGATCCAGATAAATCTACAAACAAATGATTTTACCTGACTAGCAAGCAACTTTCAAACTAAATATGCAATGGAACAAACTATATCAATGACACAAAATTTGAATAAAGAAATCAAAATAAGCTAAAAGCTTAGAAATTTTACATTGAGTTTGGATTAATGGATTATGAGCAATTGAAAAGCAACATAGGGACAGCATTAAGTAGCTTTTCGTTTACTATATCTATATGAGCTGAAAACACTTGATGGAACAAAGTATTCACATGTATGACCCAAAAACCAAAATTTGCAGGGCAACTCAGATGAGGAGCTTCCAGAAGAACTACTTGGAACATGTCGACTTAATCATCTTGATGCATCCAAATCAGTCCGGCTAAAATCGTGATCCTGACCTAGAAAATCTCACACATCCTTGCAGCACAGGTTATGTAGTTTGACTCAAGCACAGAACAAAGATGAAGTCAAGAGAGACTTGCAATGTTCTTGAAATCAACTTGTGCACTGCCCTTTTTTCCATCCAATACTCTGGGTGCAATATAATGTGCAACTATGATTATAAGGTGGAACAATTCAACTTTTAATAGTAAAATACAATAGCATTCCTATGTGATTGGTATATTTGTATAACATTAATTTTAAATAATGTAAAAGGTTCTTCATACTAATAATAAACAGTGTGCAAACATTATATTAACTGGTTATGGGCATAAGAACTTGCACTTGGATATGTGAATCCAATCTGAAAGTTAAGCTAACATTAAGTGTGCGTCTGGATATCGTTTATTTTGCTATAAATTAAAAACTGAAAACAATTTTAAAAAAAAATTTCCGGTTACTGTTTACTACTGTTTAGCACTGTTCATTTTCCTATTTATACTGTTCATGTTCCATGAACAGTGCAAGAAGTGCTGAGCTGAAAAAAAAAAAAAAGAAAAAAAAAAAAGAAAAAGAAACCAAAAACGCAAATGCGGCAGCCCGCAGACACCAATCCAAACAAACACCAAGTCTTGGATTAAATATTTTCCTTCAGGCAGTCCAATCTAAACCAGGCCCAATGCGTTTGGAAAGCCCACAAAAGACAATTTTGGGGCTTTTTGAGCTTAAGTTGGTGGGCCTTACACCAAAAAAATAAAAATAAAATCTCTCTCATTTTCTGCAGAATTTTCATCAAATAAAATCAGCAAAGTATATCCAAACGCACTTCGTTCTATCAAAAAGGGAAAAATCAAGCAGCCACCTCTTTTTAGTATTAGATGGTAGAACATGCAATTGATCATTGGGATAATATATATAAATACCAATCTTTTTTTTTTATTATTATACTTATTAGACCTCATCAAATTCTTTCTTTAAATTACATGAACAAAATGTGGTGGCATAACTTTCCCAAACTATGTTTGTGTAAAAATATTATCTATTTATCCTGATGAATCAATTGGAAGTATCTTTTAGCATATGGGTTCAGTATCATGGCATGGGGAGCACTATTGTCTCTATTGTTGTTACTAATTGAAGCCTATGTATCAACTGCAAGCATTTGTATCATTCTTCTTTTTCTTTCTTTCTTTGTTTTTATTTTTCCTTTCCTTTTTTTCCCCCTTATTTGTTTCTTCCATCACATTATCAATCTCATAAACAAGCCCCATAGAAAAATATGAGTTCTAATGATCATATCACTCAAATTTCAAACAAAGGAAAGAGACATAATCATGACTTTGCATGTTGAGAAACAATATATAGGAGGCAATGGCATAGGTCTAAATTCCAGATATATTCATTGCTCTAATTTTCGGGAAAGGATTCCCCCTCATTTCAAATAGATCAATTTCATTGCTTTAATTAATTATTACAAATCTAAAGATAAATTTAGTGTCAAGTTATAGAAAATTTAAATAAATGAAACTATGTTTATTTTTAAATATAAAAATAAAATATTAATCGTGAAATGAACTATCTCCAATTTACTTGAAATTGAGATATTTAAGTATACATGTGTGTGAAGCTCTCTTCTAGAAACTTGAATCTCACCCCTATCCCCCTACACCCTACAAGTATTAGTGGATTAGATTTGCAACATCATTAATAATTTGAATAGATACTAAAAAAATGATATGATAAAATCCAATTCACTCATTTTAAAATTAATGGATAAGATTTTAGTAACTTTACATTATACTTTAATAAACATTTCAATTGAAACCATAAACTTATTTACAATGACCTCATATGATTATTTCAACACTTATCTACTACAATTATATATAGACACTACTTCACCTCCAAGTCAAATATGGTTGTTTTGTTTAAGAATTTCCTATTAATAGTAATAGATTCATAATATGAATTGAAACATCTTTAAGAACATAGGATTTAATTTGAATCTTTGTATTGCTTTCAAATTAAAAAACCACTATTTCAAAATGTAAATTTTTTTTTAAGTAATAACATTTTAAAAAATATATTTTGGACTCTGTTTCGAATCTGGCAATTCAATCACCATCCTTACTGACCCTACTGCCATTCTCTTCTAAAATGCCACTGCCACCACCATCACATATCACATTTACCCATTACCTATTGCAAATCACCATGCACAACACAACTTGCCAAAATCGTTATCTCTGTCACACCAACATCGATCTCTCTCTCTCTTCCTCAAACACGCATCAAACATGCCTGCGTTTATGCATACAAAACTGATGTGATCAGATAAGGCTATAATAATTTTATGATTGCAAAGTTTAGGTCCATTTCGAAGCTTCATGGACCTTATCATTTTTCATATCACTAGCAGTAGTTGTTTGGAATTTAGGTCCACATACATCAATTATGTTTCAGATGCAATTGAAATGAGCTTAATGGCTTTTGTTAACAAAAGCTCTCAGGTCATTGTTTAAGAAGTACTAATTGTCCCCTTTTTTCAGTATTTAATACCCATTTTTCTTCAGAGAAAATCAATTTCTTAGACTTTGGGAAATAATATTTATATACTGATGTTATGTATATCCCATACGAATGAATTCACCATAGGTCTCAACATCACTCACATGATAATGTGAAAGAATTAGAAAAAAAAATGAATGCTAAATTAAATGGTGTCCCTAATATATTATGAAGTGATACTTATGTATTATTTTTTCATGTGTACGGAATGATTATAGGAAAAAAAAAAACGTGATTCTAGTTGAAGGAATAAAGTTAAATAAAGACCTAAAATAAAACCATTAGAAGTTGTAAGAAAATGGCATGTTAATTAAGAAATAACAAAAATTATTACTTTTTTTTTATATATATATAATGGAATGATGAAGAATAATATACATGACCAATCCCAAGGATGGAGCTATTCCTGGGCTTGAGGGGGCAATGGCCCCCATTTTTTTAAAATACTAGTGTGTGTGTGTACACTAATTCTAGCAATTTGGCTCAATAAATCTACACTTGACTCTCCTTAAGGACCTTAATAATATCATTAATCTTTTTAAAGTCTACTATAAAATTTATAGATCTAAAATCAAGAACAAAATTAACAAGCCCAAAAAAATTAACCCAACATGGGATGCTAGCACTGGCATTAATTTCTTTGTGAGTTTTAATTACTTCGCAACACAATAACTTCAATGTTCCATCTTTTTATTATTTTTAATCATTTCTTATCAATATATTTTTTACTTAATTTTACAATTTTCATTTTTATGCATGTTTGTCTTTATCTATTTCTTACTATCTTGGTCTTTTTGGCTTAGATCATGTCTTTATCTATTCACTGGCAAATCACTTTTTTTATTATTACCAAACTGGACTGAACGGACCAAATTTGACTGAATGGACTAATGTGGACCAAAACCGACCAACATAGGCTGAAATGGACCGAATTTTTTTAAAGGGAAAAAATTTGCCACAAACAAGATTCGCTCCACGTCATATATTTGATTCGGAAAATAAGGTCAAGAACATGATAAATTATGTTTCATGTGATTAAGAAAACAATGGCAATGATCCCGAAATCGTTAACTCTCTAATACAAATGATTAAAAAAAATAAATGTTTTGATTTACGTTTTTAAAATATCCAAAGATCACTTCATAGAATCTAATACAACAAATGTGAGATTGGGTCACACTATTGGTTGTACATGTCATTCTTCACAAACAATGTAGTCACATTTAATATAAAAATATTAACATTTTTTTCACTATTGTTCAATTTTTCCATGCGTAAGAAAAAGAAAAGGGTCAATAAAGTGGTCCACTCTGGGCTGGTTTGCGTTGGTAAAGTTTTGTATTTTGAGCACTTAAAAGTTAAAATGAACTTATTAGTTAGGCTTGAGAAGAAGGCCCAAGTTCAAACACCAGAGTATGGGCCCTTTGGGTACTGGATCACCAAAACATAAGCAGAACAACAGGGCCCCAAAGCCAATGTTGCAAGCCTACTCCAAGGTGTGTGGACTGTAGTGCTTGTAGTAGATGTGCATGTAGCAAATGTATTTCGAAAATAGAAAGTGAGTAATAGCCAATATGAATGTACTTGATCCCATTTTAACTTAGACATACTCTGAATTCAACATTTGTGATCAAGTCCTCTTTCACTACGCTCAATTTTCATTTGAAAATCACATGCGAAAAATAATTTTTTACGTTTTTTAGTATTTGATAGTATCATAAAAAATAGATCAAAGGAAAAACTATCTTTAGTTAATAAAAAACTTTATATAAAAACATAACTTACTTTTAAGTGGTGATTTTATGCTAAAATTTTTGAAAAATAACTCTATCTAGAAAGGAAAAAAAAAACATTTTTCAGCTCATTTTTAAGGTTGTTACCAAGTGTATTAAAAAAAGATAGTTTTTCAAAATATGCGTTTTAAAGAATGAATAATTTTTCCAAAAACATTAACATTGAAACAAATGGAATGAGGAAATACTTTAACACGATAAGTGATTTCTTATGCCTAGTCCATACAAATGATAAGTGATTTCTTATGCCTAGTCCATACAAATAACTTTATTTACATTCTTCATTCTACATTCGTTTCAGTAAAAGTTATATATATTCACATTCAATAATGCATACCGACATGTTCGGATAGCAACATTCTAATTTTAAAATTCTGATTAGAAGTTTATAGAGATTGTGCAATAGTAGCAATACTACCGACAAATGTTTGAAGACTTGCAGCCTGCCAAATTTGGCTCTACAGAAAAATTGATATTGCTTTAGAAATGGCCCCAAAAAGTAAAAGGTAGCGTTAACTGTCAAAAGATGCCCCTGTTAAGAAATAGTTTTATATTAAATCATTTGGCTTTATGTCAGATTTTTGACCAACTTTATAATGTGTAGAGTCAATAAAACTATCTTTTTAGGTTTCACTTATCACTTTAAAAATATTTTCAGCCACCTTATTAATTTATACAAATTTTTTGTATTAAGTAGACGTCACGATAAATCATCCTTAACGGGCATGTTTCTGTTAACATTTTCCAAAATAAAAAAGTATGGCCACAAATTTGTGGGGAACTCATGGTTCAATCTTCACTAGCTAAAAACAACACTCACTGTTCTTGGAATTGTCTCCCAAATTTTGATTTTAAGAAGTATGGCCACAAATTTGTGGGGAACTCATGGTTCAATCTTCACTAGCTAAAAACAACACTCACTGTTCTTGGAATTGTCTCCCAAATTTTGATTTTAAGAAGTATGGCCACAAATTTGTGGGGAACTCATGGTTCAATCTTCACTAGCTAAAAACAACACTCACTGTTCTTGGAATTGTTTCCCAAAATTTGATTTTAAGAGGTGTGGGATGCCACACTTCGTTAGATAATTTCAATATTGGCTTGATGTGTACATTTGAATAGGAAATCCAATAATTCCTATATACTTAATACCCAAAATACCCTCACAAAACACACCCATGCATTTGCATTAATGTGTCACACACCCACATCCCAAAAAAATTTAAATTACGATTGTTGTCTCCTTTCTCAAAAAGTTTGGGTAATAACTTTTTTTTGGGGGGATAAAAGTTTAGATAATAACTGGCCCAATGGTTTAATTTTTTTTTTTTTTTTATGAATAATAGTAAGTTATAAATCTTGGAGTCCAGTAACACAATAATGGGTTGTGTTGCATACTTGTATTGGATTGGGAAAATCAAAAAATATAATTTTCAAAAGCATGTTTTATGAATATTTTTCTTTTTGGTTTTGTCTTAGTAACACCAAAAAAAAAAAAAAAAATTATCACTTTTAAAATTTCTTTTTTCTCTCACATATTATTACACATTTATTCAATTCAAATCATTTGGATAATGTTTTCCTCCAAATCAATTTGAGGGAATCCTCTCTAACCTACTATGTGACGTTTTATCAACTGCTATCTAATGGGTTGAAGGAAATTTTAAGCTTGCAAAAGTAGACTTTTTTAAAAAAATTTTTTTGATCAAGTGCCATTGATAGTGGGCTAAATTACAAACCCTTAAAGTTTTGTGAGTGTTTAAATTTTACAAGAGAGTTTGGGTAATAACTTATTTTGGGGTATAAAAGTTTAGGTAATAACTGGCCTAATGGTTTAATTTTTTACAATAATACTATAATAGTAAGTTATAAATCTTGGAATCCAGTATACACAATAATGGGTTGGGTTGCATACTTGCATGGGATTGGGAAAAAAATATATATATATATATATATATATTCAAAAGCATGTTTTATGAATATTTTTCTTTTTGGTTTTGTCTCAATAACCAAAATAAATAAAAAAGAAATGATCACTTTTAAAATTTATAAAAAAATAATAATAAATAACTTTTAAAATTTCTCCTTTTTTTTTTCCTTCACATATTATTACACGTTTATTCAATTTATATAAATTGGATAATGTTTTCCTCTAAATCAATTCGAATGAATCTTCTCTGACCTACTACGTGACATTTATTAACTACTATCTAGTGGGTTGAAGGAAATATAAGCATGCGAAAGTAAATTTTTTTTTATATATATATTTTTGATCAAGTGTCATTGATAATGAGTTAAATTACAAATTGCACCTTAAAGTTTTGTGAGTGTTTGCATTTTACACCGTAAAATTTTAGAATTTTAATTTTACCCATTGAAGTTTTATCTTACTGTATCATTTTTATTATGTCATGTCATTNCCACGTTGTGTTGGTGTACACTATTTGAGGCACCCACGTGGCACATGGCTACATTTCAATGCTTCATTATTTTTCCTTTCTCTTATTTGGCTTTAATAGATTTTTTTAAAATATTTTAATAAATATCATGTTGTTTTCCAAATATAATCTCACATGTTAGCATCGCTATCTAATCCTGTTACCGGCGCATATAATGGTGTATATAATGCGCACATTATTTTCCAGATCACAATCAATCATGATATTGTTTTGTGAAAATTGTATATATGATTGCGTTGTTCTCTCACATGCTTCTAAATTTATTAATTCCTTTTTGGGATCCAACACACTTCTTACATTTACAGGAGAGCATGTTCAAAGATCAGAAAAATATTCGGTCTCCATCAAAAAAAAAATATTCGGTCAAAAAAAAAAAAAAGATCAGAAAAATATATTATTTTATTCAAATAGTCCCTCTTCTTTTTTTGGGGGGGGGGGAGGGGGTACGTAATATTCTTATTATCAAGTATTAATTAAACTGAATAATGACAAAATGAGATGATTGTAATATTGTATTATATTTTTGTATATATAATGACAAAATTGGTTTAAGAAGAATCGAATAAATGAAAATGTCACATTCATTCTGTTTGTAAGGTTTCATTCATTAGTCAAAATTATGAGTAAGTGTCAACCTGTTCAAAACTCTTAAAATATGTTTTCGAAAGAAAAAATTCTAAAAAGTTTGGGTAATAACTTTTTTTTTGGGGGGATAAAAGTTTAGATAATAACTGGCCCAATGGTTTAATTTTTTTTTTTTTTTTATGAATAATAGTAAGTTATAAATCTTGGAGTCCAGTATACACAATAATGGGTGTGTTGCATACTTGTATTGGATTGGGAAAATCAAAAAATATAATTTTCAAAAGCATGTTTTATGAATATTTTTCTTTTTGGTTTTGTCTCAGTAACACCAAAAAAAAAAAAAAAAATTATCACTTTAAAATTTTAAAAAAAAAAAAATTAACTTTTAAAATTTCTTTTTTTCTCTCACATATTATTACACATTTATTCAATTCAAATCATTTGGATAATGTTTTCCTCCAAATCAATTTGAGGGAATCCTCTCTAACCTACTATGTGACGTTTTATCAACTGCTATCTAATGGGTTGAAGGAAATTTAAGCTTGCAAAAGTAGACTTTTTTTAAAAATATTTTTTGATCAAGTGCCATTGATAGTGGGCTAAATATCATTTTTATTATGTCATGTCATTTTTAATTATTTAAAATTTTTTAAGCTATAAAAATGATGTGGGATCATTTTGTTAGACAAACTAAACACTTAATGAAAAATATAGATAGAAGAATAAAATCTAAATTCTGAATTCCTAAAGTGTCAAATTGTAAAGTTGTAGTTTACATTTTAGCCTTGATAATGCTATAAGTTTAAATCTTATTGTATTTATAAATAAACAAATAAATAAGTTAATATCCCATTAAAAACAATAATCCGGATCAGAACAAAGCAAAGCCGTTAGGGTTACGGAGTCACGAGTCAAAAATAAACGCACCGACACGTTAGCCCTCGTCATGCATGGGACTATGGGTCCAGTCCGGTAAGGCTTTTCCTTAGCCGGTAAGAATCCACCGTGCCACCTGATACAACCGTTAACCCTGTCGGTGCCCACGAGTGTCGGCACCGACACGCAAGATTTATTCCCGGTAGTTCTTATTTTCATTTATTTTCCATATTTTTCATTTTTCCTTTACAACTACAAGCCACGAAAAACAAAAAAATCCCAAGTGTATGTGTGTGTACTTTTCTAGCTTCTACGTGCTTTCTTTTTCTTTTTTTGTTTGTATGAGATGAGTGGCAACTGGTATTACAATTGGGTGCGTAGCGGAATGGGAAAACTATAGTGGGGTATCAAAAATATAAATGCATTCATTGGTGGGAGACCATGTTTTGTTTTCAGTTTCGTAAGTGAGAGGTACTTGCTCTTTCTTGGTCACTCCCACTCTCCGTGACTTTACTAGCTAGATTCTTCTTTATAATCTTTAGCCAAAAAAAAGAAAAAGAAAAAGAAAATCCATGTTACATATACTTATATAAATGAATCACAACCCACATATATATACGAATGGGAAAGTACAGTAAAGTATTTAGATTTGAGTTTGGAGATCGTTTGTGAATAAGTTTTCTTTAAAAAAAGTGCATGTTGTCTTTAGATCTTTTTTTATTATAAATTTCTTTAAGCTTAACACGAATTCAGTTGCTAGATGCCAGTACTGTTACTTTAAGCTTAAAATGCTGCACTTTTTTTTCTTACTTTGACTAAACATGCTCACTGGTCACTGAAAGCTCAAACTTGCTGCCATGACTATAGTACTATACAAAAAAATATATATAACGTTTTTCAAACCCTTGTGAATACTAAATACATAAGAGCTAAGACTAGAGGAGGTGGTGGGATTTTATAGGCCTATTGAATTGCGTGAAGACAGCGAAAGCCGTGTTGTTAATGAGGTGTTTGGGCTGATGGGACTGATCGATGAGCTAAGATGATTGACTTCAATATAATAAAGGAATTACATGCATGAACGAAGAGAAGGAGAAGAGGACAAGTGAGGGGTTTCTAACAGTAACAAGTGTTGTGCAGTGAACCGTTTACAGCAATAAATATTCGAGAGAGTTTAAAAATGCTCATTATCCATTTTGTTTTGTTCACCAATTTGGCTTGAAATGGGAAAAGGGAAAACCCCCGGATTTTTCCATTATTCGATGTGCCTTGAGCAACCACTTTTTTTATGAATAAAGTGCTAGTGAAAAAAAGTATATCATGTTATATTTATAGATATTGTTAGGTCATATGCTTTAGTGTCGGTAAACTATCTCAAATTGGTGAGATTTTTTTTTTTTTGGGAGCAAAATTGGTGAGAATTATATATTGTGTCTTAGAGTTGTAATTTAAGATTAAAACAAAGTCCCAAAATTAGGTAATATCAAGAAAGCATAGTTTTTGTGATCTCAAGTAATCAGTCGAGCATTGATAGCAACCCGACTTATTGAGACTATGTCAATCAATAATGTAAAAGACCCAATAACTTGTTTGTTTAAACCCCAATTCAAGTTCTACTCGTTGGGATATAAAATGGATTTTATAAGTTGACCTAAGAGAGGGTTTTAAGAGACGAGAACACTACCTTTGTGCAGCAATAGTTGTGTAATCAAGATTCTCTTAATTTCACCATATCAAAGTAGATTTGAGAATCAATTGATGAAAAAACTGAAGTTATAGCGCCTACCACAAACTTAAATGGATCATTTGACTTCATGTTTAAGGGAATATGGTCCAGTATTGCCTTAATTAATAGGAGTTTTAATGCTTCAAGGAGAAAATGCAAATAACAAAAAAAATATGGAAAAGCATACAAGTAAACTAAATTACAAGTTAACAAGTACTCGGACTAATTTTTAAGTAAGATCAAAAGTCATGGAGTTCCAAAAACTAATTTATCCATGACCACAAAAACTTTGTTTGCAAGCAAGACAAAAAATAGATCATAACCTAAGTAAACATTTTAAAGATCAAATCAGATTGAAGTCAATACATTATACATCAAATGGGATTAACATATAAGAACTTGAATCAAAATCAAATAAAACTGAATAAACAAGATTAAACTGAGTAATAAGATTACAAGGAAGCACTTACAAGCATGATTCTAAAACCCTATGAACTACGAGAAAATCTCCAAGGAATCACTATTACAATATAATGATCTCTATAAGAACAAGTTAATGGAAAGTGGTATCATTTTTTTGAGAATGAGTCATTTATTTATATTTTAGTGTTCGACAATTACTGACAATCATTCCTTCCATATTTCCCTCTTTTGTTGGGCTTGAACGAACAGTTTGTTATAGTGTTAAATAGTGATTATAAACTTCTTCAATTAATGTCACATGATCTTTACTTCACTTACCAATTACTACCATCGGAAATGTTAGTTTATCACGTTCTGGTCTCTTTACAAGTGTAGTATATATCTCTAGTGTGCCAATTGTCGTGTCTTTAACAACTCATAAAATTTTCTCTACGCACTAAAATTAAATTCTCTTGGGAAAAAAACAAAACAAACCTACAACACAACGTTTGTCATTTCACTTGAAGCGCATAGGTTGCCACCATCTAGTTCATTCCGACATTATTTGAAGAGAGAGAGAATGACTGTTCAGATCAGACGAGAATAAAAAAAATATTAAAAAAAAAAAGAAAGAAAAAGAAGCAAAATTTCATTCCAATAGCTTAATAATATCATTTTGCACTTGCCACACAATACACGTTGAGATTTATCTCTTCAACTCACACTCGGGCCTCGTCTAAAACTTGAGCATAACGAACTAGTTAGTGAGCTGCTACATTACAGTATTACACTGTCTTCTCAGTACTTGCTGAAACTCACACCACGCATACTTGTTGCGTCCTTTAATACTCTCATTATATAGTCAATGGGTCGTCTTCATAAACAGCATTCGTGATGCCTATTTCACAGTTTCAGTACTGCAAAAAGCACAGCATGTCAAACAGCCGTCGCTTTTACCTGTTGATCAGCAGTATAAATAGGACGTACTTTCTCACAAAGTACAGCAATAACCTAGCCATCAGTGTCACTAATAATCACCATCCCTGAGACCCGCATTTACATGTTGCATGAAGAAGGCCCCATCCATATTAACCTCAAGCTCTGGAGGACGTGAGCTGTGCTAACTTGGCCTTTAGCGCTGATGTGGTGCGGCATTGTGTTGAGTGTTTACACATGGTGACAGTACGGACCTTGGTGTAATTTTTTGAAGCTGTTTTTTTTTTTATAGAATTTGGTCATTCAAAATTTAGACTATTGGTTCCTCCTAAAATATTTGAACTTGTCTAATGACCCTCTAGAAAGATGATAAATTCTTTTGTATACTCATTGATCTAAAGAACTTTTGTATATAATAATTGAAATTTTGAAAGATAATGATTTGGCCCCAAACGGAAATTTCTGGCTAGTTGAGTTTGAGATTAGAACTTGGCTTCAAAATTTTCTCAAAAACTATGACTATTAGTTTTAAAAAATTATATTAGTATATTTTCATATATATATATATATATAAATCATGTCTCATTCTCACGAGTTCAAAAACATATTGATAACACAATCTTTGAGTATTTCATATTAAATATTTTGAATCAAAATTGGGTTTATAATTGATTTATTTATTAAATAAAAGTCATAAATATGTTTTTTATAAAGTTATGTTTTGTATTGGCTTGAAAAACCAGTTTTTTTTTTTTAAACTATTTAGCTTAATTTTATTACTATTTAACTTATTTTTGCTACTATTTATAGGTCTCATTATACATTTTTGTTATTATTCATGAACGTCACTGTACTATTTCAGCTACTTTTTAATTTTATTTATAGTACTTTCAATAAAAAGTTTTTAATTTCAGCTAAATAAGCTGTTTCCAAACGAACTCTAAGTGACCGTTTGGATACCATGTTTCACGTGGTATCCAAGTTTGCATTTTATTTTTTCTTTTCTTTTTTAAAATCCAGCATCTCTTGCACTGTTCATACACTGTTCATGCGACATGAATAGTGTATTTAGGCAAATGAACAGTAACCCGCGCATGAACAGTAACTTTTTTACTATTTTTTTTTTATTTTCAGTTTTCAGTAAAATAAGCGGTATCTAAACGGACCTTAAGTCAACCCAAAGCATTTATAAATAATTCGATCCATTTTTTTTTTATCATAGATTTATTCGAAATATGTTAACCAATGCTTGATTGAACTTGTTAAGGAATAATTGAACAGGTTCTACTACATTGGAGATTAGCATAAACTAATAAACAAATACTTCTTTAATTAATTGCTGTCAACTTTCTCAAAAATATTGATCAATTATAATAAAATAAAAATTCAACATTAACCAATGCACTTCGACAGTCATTATAGACACATTTACTTATTGTTTTTCGATCTCTTAAGCTTCTTTACACTTACTTTCTGAGTCTATCAAATGAGTTATTTTAAGATCACAATCAATTTTAATTGTTGTGTCACTTTTACAATAACCTATTACCCTTTTTTTTTTTTTAACCATTCAAGATCAATCACCACAAATGAATGTGAAATTGACGGTGGGCCTAAGAAATTTTTTGCTACCGAAGAAAGCCTTACACTTTCCAAGTTCTAAGCTTCTAACTACTATACTTTGGACTAATATATGAACAGCTGACAACTGCTGTTTTTGGACCATAATTTTCCTAGCTAGATTGGGGGACTGATTTTTGGTCTACAGTCCATACTCGGAATGGCCCACAAAAGTCCCTCAGATTACAATTTGTCCCGAACCAACCTTTTATTTTGTAGTTTGTACGGCTGTGCAATAAAGGGTCCCACAAAAGCTTGGTCCTCTTGGTCCCACAACCACATGATGCGTCTCCAAATATCTCAATCACGACCAAAAGGCAAGTATATTAGTTTTTTTTTTTTTTTTTAATTGGGATGGGACAGTTTCGTCCAACAAAAGTCAGCAGAACCTAACGTGGCAAAGAATCATAAGTCCAAGTTGACAAAAGTAAAAAATACCAAATACATTGTGTAAGAACAGATTCGAATTCCAAGGCAATGTCACGTGACCGGTGCCCCCACGTCGCGTGCTTCATCTTCATCTTCTTCTTCTTCTACTTCGTTCTGAGAAAGTGCATACGTACATACACAGCTGGAACAAAAGGCAAGTATATTAGTTTTTTTTTTTTTTTTTAATTGGGATGGGACAGTTTCGTCCAACAAAAGTCAGCAGAACCTAACGTGGCAAAGAATCATAAGTCCAAGTTGACAAAAGTAAAAAATACCAAATACATTGTGTAAGAACAGATTCGAATTCCAAGGCAATGTCACGTGACCGGTGCCCCCACGTCGCGTGCTTCATCTTCATCTTCTTCTTCTTCTACTTCGTTCTGAGAAAGTGCATACGTACATACACAGCTGGAATTGTGGGGGTGATTCGCTGTGTGGGCTCCACTGTTTTACACGGTGAATCTATGCCTGCCACGTTGCCTAACGTGTACGCTATAGCTTTGAACGTGCGAATTGGGTCCCACTAATTAACATGGTCCTAACTCACATCCTAGCACGCACGATGCACATGATGCCCGCCCCTCTCCCCCCGCTTTTCGCGCAGGTCCGCAGGATACTACCACATCAGCCCTAACTTACAACGTTATTTATGAAACTGAAACCTACTGTAAATTTGGTGAGAACTACATAGTACAAAATTGAATTGCGTAACAATCAAGGGAGCTAGCTAACAGGATAGAATTTATAGTTGGTACATTTTTATATTTGTCGCCAAGATGATTATAGCCAATATTTACTATGAGTGCAGTTGAAATTTATTGATTCACGTAATTTGATAAGAGTTGAGTGGTTCAACTTGTGGTGCTTCAACGAATATACATGTATAGTGCTTACAACTATAGTCACATCAAGACCTTAATAATATATGTGATATTACCTTTATTGTCAAGTGCCGTGGGGTCGATGAACCTATATGTAGACCTTATTTTCATTTAGCAAAAAAAAAAATCTATAATTTTAACAACATTTTTCATTTCTCAATGTAGAGAAGATTCTTGGTAATTTCTTTAATGAGTGTATGAGGATATCCATTAACAAAAATCTTATAATAAGAATGAACCTGAAACTAATAGATACATATAAAAGAAGTAATATTGTTTCAATCATAACTTACCGTATTAACATGCTATTAACCCAAAAAAAAAAAATTTGTGAACTCTATCATTATTCATGCCAAAATAATTTTTACTATAATAAATGTTTGACGTTGATCTTGTTGTCACGATGTATTAGGAAGGTTACGGAGTCACACATCAAACCCATGTGTACGTGACAACCGACACGGTATACAAATATAAAAATGTACCAACTATGTATTATAGGCGCGTGGTATATACAATAACACTTTCAGGAGAAGCACAATTGGAGCGTGTGAATCACTTGAGAGGCAATGAGGCACAAAGCTCCCTTGTTAGAGGACAGTGAATGACCAACAATAAACTTCCTATTATTGAATTTTAGTGTATGTTCATTAAGTAAGTTTATAAGATAATTAATTTTGAATAGTTCAGAAATATTAATCGACCAAAACGAGCTTATGAAGCTAAGACAATGAATTACAAGTCCTTGTCTAATGGGATTTGCTGTTAATCAAAGCTACAATGACTTCAAAATTGTCTCTATTATTTAGAGAATACGAGTGATAGAAATGTGATTTGATCTATATACTGCTATATTCATTCTCTGATAAAAATGCATGTACACCCCATTATTTAGGGCACTCAAAGCATGTGATTTTTAATTTTTTTAAATATTTTTTGTTCCTAGATGTACATGGAGTATGGACACAACTTAATGATCGACCGACACAAGGAAGGTTATAAGGCACAATCAGCATCACTTGTTTATACAAAATACAATTTTTTTTTTTTTAATTTTAATTTTTTTATTTTTTTTTTTTTTTTTTGTGTGCGTGGGTTTTAGACAATGACTATATGATAGTTATTTGATGGGTTCTGACTTTCTAGATTCAAAGTCATCACTATCATGTACTATTTATGTAGGGCTTGTTGTTTGCTACATACATTTTCGTCGGTGCTTAGCTTTTCCTTTTGTTTTCTTCTACGTGCTTACCTCAACATCAGCCAATTACTTCTCTAATTGTCTACTTCCTTGATAATTAATTTAGATTAGAATGGGTTTTATTTTCTCCTTTAAAGGAAAAATAGGGATTGATATATTCAAACTTTTTGTCTATGAATTTAATTTCAAGAATCTTAATTACTGCATGAAAAAACCCTCCCGTTAATTATTATAGTTATAATATTAATGCTTACTTGCACGTCATATATACAAACGAGAAAAGTACCCAAAATTGAAATACTTTGAATGAAATCATTTTGATAAATAAAATAAAAAACCACATTTTAATCATTTTTTTTTTGAAGATAGTTATGATATGTTATTAACCCTGCAGCTCAAACCCTTTCTCTCCCTAAGCTCCAAAGCGCTTTTTGCATGAGAAAGTGTCAATTCAACTACAAGACCCTTTGCTTAATCATAAAAAACATATATGTTCATGTCATAGAAATATCAAGTTTCATAGCACTGTTTCAGGTTAATATATTATTACTATCTAAACTCTTAAGTACATTTAAAAAAAAAAGTAGAAGCTTGGTGGCCAAAGAAACCCTATTGTTTATAGAAGAACCTGCTCTCTTTCTCTGGTTGTGGCAAGTGGTGGCAACTACTCTAACATAAAAATATAATAATAGTCCATGAAGCCCAATCCTGGACTACCATAAAATATAATTGGGTTTACCTAAATCTACTTTTTTGAAAGCAAGAGAAGTCTATTGCAAGGAAGTGATTCAAAGAGTGCAATCCAAGTTAGTTAAAAAAGAAAGAATGGGTTGCATGAGCCACATCCCCTTTCAAGTTTCAATATTGAACTTTTTAGAGTGAGAGTGAGTGAGAGAGAGTGAGTATTTTGCAAGGAATTGATTCAAAGAGTACACATGAAGTTACTGAAAAGAGAATGAGAGGAGCTAGAAGATAAGGGTCTGTGACTGTGAGTAAAGCCCATCATCATTTCTATGAGGCCCAATAAACCAAACACATGGTTCAGTTAAAAAAAAAAAAAAAAAAAGAAGCAAGTTTGTCTGATACTTCACAAGTCACAACGTTGCGTGGACCAGCCAAAAGAGAGGGCCTATATTTATATATGCTATGTTATTCAAATAAAAAAAAAATACAAATTTATGTAGGTTTCAATTAGATTAACAGGTAAAAAAAAAAAAACAATCATTATGAAACTCACAACATAGATAGAGTTTGGATCCTATTTATAACAAAAACCGATTAGTGTTTTGGTATGATGATTAAAAAAAAAAAAAAACCATCATGCAATTGACGCCATAAATTAAAATCCTATTTATATCTATAAAAAAAATTACATTCTTTTAAGAATCCAATAAATTAAACTTTATATCTAAACTAAGAAATTAAACTCCATAATTAAAAATTAACAAACTAAATTTTATAATTGCACAAGGTAATAAATTAACTACATTCATTTGAGCAAATCGACATTGTATTAGGGCTTACGGTGTGTTTGGATGACTTATTTTTCTTGTAGAGAGTTTAATTTATTATTTTTAAAATTTCATAATTCAATTTGTTATTTTTAAATAATAAGTGTGGGGCCAGAAAATCAGGTAGCCTTGGCCAACTCCAAGCTGGGCCCAAGGGCTCACGCCGAGGATGCATGATGGGTCCGAGGATGAAAGCGCGAGGACCGACCCCCGAGGAACATATCCGAGGATGACCCCGTCCTCGGGCGTTCGAGACCTCGGAAGAACACGAGCAACACCCCACCAAAGGGGACTCCTTGAATATCCGAGGAGGAGGGGGTCCAGTGCCACGCATCAGCGACGGGAGCGCGGCGAAGGAGCAAGCCTTAGGCGAGCTGTCACCTCTGCATTGAATGCGCTCATCTAACCCCCCTGGCCGCATTAATGGGGATGTAACCCCTTGACAGGGTAATATTGATCATTGTGAGCCACTCGAGTACGGATAAGGCCTCTGATTGGACGGACGGTCAGAGGGGAGGCCAATGGATGATCAAGAGAAGGAAGGAGGGGGTAGGAGGAGGAGAACTATATAAGAAAGGCGAGCAAAGCAGTTTAAGGGGGGGATTTTTCGATTATTGAAGAGAGGGAGATAGAATGACTCCTAGGTGATGTCGGTTCTAGGGGGGAACCTCCTCGGACAAGGGCCGAGGAGCTATCCTTAGTCGTAAATTGGGCTTACTCCCCTTCAATGGGAAAAGGTGGTTTGTGTTCCGTTGCTAGTCTGTTAGGGCCTAACCTTTCATTCAACTCTCTAAAAATGTATTGTTGGGGAACCTTTCTAAACTGAGTCTCTACAATAAGATTTAAAATTATTTACTTTTAAATTATTATTACTTAATTTGTCACACCCTTAAATATAGAGTTTAATATATATATATATATATATATTGTTTTAAAAAGTATGTGAAAAAATTTTGTCCTGACATGAAGTTCATCAAAATTATGAATTTTGAATGAGAAAGTCTATAGATACAAAAAATTTATCAGCGGTTAATGTGAAAATTTTTTAGTAATAAGTAAAAAAGTTATATAAGTAATAAGCCCAAGAAAACAATTTAAAAAATGATCAAATTTGAAAATTATTATTATTATTATTATTATGTAGCATGGCTCATTTTAAGTTAAAATGATGGTAAATGATTGGAGGTGCACAGAGACTTTCGTACAGCTCGAAGTACTTCCTCTCGCATAAACTATGTTGACTGCATTGACAGAATGCATCGTTGCTTTCAGTCTACAATAATAAAGATTTGTTTGTTGCATTGTTATGGTTTTTTTTTTCTTGTTTTTATTTTCTGTTAATGGCTTAAAATGTCACCTCCGAATAATTTGAATCAGTACGTTAATTGGTATTCTTTTCCTTCGCAAGAACCTATTTGCTGCAGGGAAAGTTAAAGGAACAAGGCAAATGGTAACGTGGGGGTTTTAAAAGTCTCGTTCATGGAATAATTGGACACAAAAAATTAAATAAGTAAACATAAAATTAGGATTAATTAAAATTCTTATTTTTATGGATATTTACTTTAATTTGAGTGGAATAACACAACAGACTGGACTAAAACAGCTCTGCATCATGGAATATTACATGATTATTTGGTCGTATGAGGAATATTGTTGGTTTTGTATTTCATGTGACACATGCGTCATGAGTGGTATAAGGTTCATTGAATATTTACACCCAAAAAATTCATTATTTATATTTTGACATCTTGTAAAATGGCGATCAATTGAACATGTATTTGTCTTTTCCCCCTTTTTACTTCCTAATATTTTATGGTTCATTTGTAATTTTATATTGTGGCAAAAGTTGTGTAATTTTTTTGTGGTTCTAACATTTTTTTAAAGTGAAAAATATACACAAAAAGTTACGAAATAAATTACAATAAAAAATAATTAAAAAAAAACCCATAAAACATTTTTTTTATCACAGCCTGTCTCCTCACCCCTCCCCTGTATTTTCTCTTTCACTTAGATCTCCCTCCTCTCTCTCACATAGAACTTGCCGGTTGTGCTGCACGGGATTGTCAATGCTATGGCATAACGAGGCAAGCGACATAAGAGCATCTCAAGCAAATTCATCAAATTTTTGTATAGTTTGGAGAATGAATAGTGACTTTTACCTTTTATCTATTAACTTTTTTAAATACATTTTCCAACAGATTCTCTATCCCATTCTCTATTTCATTTAAATATTATTTCTTCATTCATTATTTATTCTTTTTTTAACAACTACACATCTTCCAATATTTTTTTATTCAACACCTGATTATTATAATAGGAAAAAAAAAAACATTTGAAGAGTGAACAGTAGCCCATTAGATTTGATGAGCTACTGTTCATGAGCCAAAAAAAAAATTTAGAGTTTAGAGAATCTATTGTAGACCATTTTTTTGGTCTCATTCTCTGTTATAAAGAATATTTTGCCTTTAGCAATACCATTGGAGATGCTCTAAGTCATCCATTTGATGGGCCACAAAGGCAAGCTATGGCACGAGTTGATGCCTTTCCTCTCTGATTCGTACAAAATCTTCATTGCATTTTACTCTTTAGTTTTTCATCACTAGATATCTCTTCCTCCAAATCGCATCATGCTACACTCTCTCCTTCCAAAAATTCTCAATTTCAAATTTAAAAGCAATTATAAAAAGAAGAAGAGAGAATTGGTGGGTTAGAGGACCTTTAAGCTGGTGGGTTGTACGTAGTGGTGCATCAGATTGAGAGATGAGATTTTTTTCTTTTCAATTTTATGTTGCAGCAAACACCTTAAAATGTTTTTGAAACTTTTTTTATTAATGCGACCAAACACTATAAAATCCAAAAATATTTTTCAAAGAAACTAACGGATCATGAATTATTGTAAAAAGTTACGTTAAGTATAATTTGAACTCAAGCCTATACATATTACATTGACCTTAAAGAGCTCATCTGCTCATGTGATAGTGGTTCGAAAAAAAAGGGTGGGAGAGAGAGAGCGCTTTTTACACTGTTGGACTTCTTCATCGTGCAATATATTGAGATTTATTCAATATCCCGATACTAATAGTTCTTCATCTCAAATAGATAGTAGTTCTCATCATAAATTTAATTTATTAAAACCACAACAATATGATTTGAGGGTACCTTGCTCCCAAGATACTAAATAATATTGTTAATTACTCGCAATTATATACATTTTCCGTTGGTATGTGATAGACAAATTTCGAGAATTTGGTATTGAGGGTTGCTTTCGTATTGCCTAAATTAACGACACTTATTGCGCTTAGACTTAAATTTCCTGCATTTACGTCAAACTTGCATGAACTTCATGTGCCATCAACGGCACTGACATAGGTTGGTGTGCCTAATTTATCATAAATCCTCATTTGTAAATTGACCTAAGCCACTTCTCTTCTCTACGGTTGTGAGTGTTTTAATTAAGATCGATCTAGCGGTGTTAAAATGAGAACATAGTTTCTCATTAATAATAATAATAATAATTCCCATCGTTTTTGCCTTTGTTTTTGTTTCTTTAACAATAGGTGGTGTTAAAAATTCAAAATGGCTGGCAAGGCAACTCGGTGTCGCCTTTTTTTTTTTTTTATGCATTTACGTCAAACTTGCATGAACTTCATGTGCCATCAACGGCACTGACATAGGTTGGTGTGCCTAATTTATCATAAATCCTCATTTGTAAATTAACCTAAGCCACTTCTCTTCTCTACGGTTGTGAGTGTTTTAATTAAGATCGATCTAGCGGTGTTAAAATGAGAACATAGTTTCTCATTAATAATAATAATAATAATTCCCATCGTTTTTGTCTTTGTTTTTGTTTCTTTAACAATAGGTGGGGTTAAAAATTCAAAATGGCTGGCAAGGCAACTCGGTGTCGCCATTTTTTTTTTGATACGCGGTGTAGCCATTTTTAGTCAAATACAGACGATTTGCACAAAAAATCATGCATTTGAGTTTGACTTCAGAATTAGAGCATACTAGATTTTGAGCACAATACAAAAATATATGCGAGAATTCTCTTGGACTTCTAAAAGATTTGTTATTGCATTTATACCCACATTAACTCGGAATCCCCAGTACACAATTTATTACTCCAAATCCAGCGATTAAATACAACAACTAAAAAACCTTGTGCTAAATTGATTATTTATTACAACATGTCATTACTGTTAAGTTATTTTTAGTGTGTAAACTCATGTATATATATGGGTATAATTAAAAATAATCACAATTTTATAGTTTAAATTATACAATTTTTTTTTAAGCAGAGATTCAAAATATATGATTTAAAATTTTCGGTTTTTGCACTTAATAATTTTCTTACCACAAAAATTAAAAAATTAGGTGGATACATGGCTCAAAGTTGGATTTCAATTGAGATCCAATTTAAAATCTAATTAGATTTGGATTATTTGATTTTTACACCTAATAATTCATTTGGCACAAAAACTAAAAATTAGATGGGACATATGACACAAAATTGAAAATATAATTGATTTTTTTTTCTAAATTTTGGCTTTTAATATATATATATATATATATTAGAACCCGTATGTTAATTTGCACTATTTTTTAAAATTTGATAGTTGAACTAACATAAATTTAAAGTCCAGGTGTCATCGTTAAAAACATGAGTTAATCTAAATTCAGGCTGTGTTTGTTTCGTGTAAAATGTTTTCCGGAAAATACATATTTTCCGGAAATGCTATTTTCCGAAAAAGGAAAATATTTTTAAGTGTTTGGTTGAATTATGAAAATTGTTGTGGAAAATTGAGTTCATGTGTTTGGTTCTATTAGGAAAATGCTATTTTCCTACCATTTTTTCACATTGATTCCAACAACAACAACAACAAATTGATTCCGGCGACAACAACGCAACAACAACAACAACAAATTGATTCCGACGACAACAACAACAATCAAACTTTAACAAACAAGACATATGACACAAAATTGAAAATATAATTGATTTTTTTTTCTAAATTTTGGCTTTTAATATATATATATATATATATATATATATATATATTAGAACCCGTATGTTAATTTGCACTATTTTTTAAAATTTGATAGTTGAACTAACATAAATTTAAAGTCCAGGTGTCATCGTTAAAAACATGAGTTAATCTAAATTCAGGCTGTGTTTGTTTCGTGTAAAATGTTTTTCCAGAAAATACATATTTTCCGGAAATGCTATTTTCCGGAAAAGGAAAATATTTTTAAGTGTTTGGTTGAATTATGAAAATTGTTGTGGAAAATTGAGTTCATGTGTTTGGTTCTATTAGGAAAATGCTATTTTCCTACCATTTTTTCACATTGATTCTAGCAACAACAACAACAACAACAACAACAAATTGATTCCGGCGACAACAACGCAACAACAACAACAACAACAACAACAAATTGATTCCGGCGACAACAACAACAACAAATTGATTTCGGCGACAACAACAACAATCAAACTTTAACAAACAAAACTAAGATGGGTCTGGGTCTGGGTCTGGGAGCTCGGATCAAAGGCGATCGAAGGCGAGATCGAGCGAAGGCGACGCGGTGCTTGGTGGGTCTCGGAGCTCGGATCGAAGGTGATCGCCGGCGATAGAAGGCGAGATCGAGCGAAGGCGACGAGCTCGAGCGAAGGCTACGCAGTGCTTGGTGTGGATCGGCGCTCGGATCGAAGGCGATCGCCGGCGATTGAAGGCGAGATCGAGCGAAGGCGACGAGCTCGAGCGAAGGCGACGCGGTGAGAGAGCTTGGAGAGTTGCTGTGCTGCTGTGTGAGAGAGCTTAGAGTGTTGTTGTGCTGCTGTGTGAGAGAGAGTTGCTGTGTGAGAGAGCTTGGAGAGTTGAGAGAGCTTGGAGAGTTGCTGTGTGAGAGAGTTGTGTTTTCCGGAAATTGGTTTAAGGGAAAATAAAAGGTGAAATTGATTTCCGCCTAGGGAGGGGTTTGTTTCGGTCAAAGTTGAAATTATTTTCAGTTGACCAAATTTTCCTAACCAGCCAAACACCCAAATTTTACGGAAATGGTTTTCCGGAAGTAGTTTGAAGTCAAAACAATCACAGCCTGAGTTACAAGGCTCTTACTTACTCTTGTTAACCTATATACTAGTCATATATCAATCAATATTTTATTTTCTTAAATTTATTACCATTTACAAACAATATTTCACATTAAAAAGTACATCCTCATTTTGCTTTGAACACAGTAAATACCAAGGAGCCAACCTTAATGGCTTCATCATATCCGGCTTTTTATTTTTGTTTTTAAAGGTTTTGACCACTTTCCAAAGAACAATAACGTGTAATTCCGGAATATGTCTTGAAATCTTTTATATATATATATATATATGCGCCAATGGAGTAATTAGTAAGCCTCCGTTTTACATTTTTTTTAGAAAGAATTATAGCAAGCAGCCTTGTAATTTTTAAAACCGAAAAATCACAGTTTTTTTCAATTTTGATAGAGTAAACTATGATTGCAGCTTCGGGTAAAGTTTGCGAGACCTGTATCTTATGCATACGTGAATTATTATCCTACCCTATAACTTAAGGTGCTACTAAAATTTTCTCAAAAAGAAAAAAAGAAAGCTCAGATGGTTTGCCTTTAGTTTCGGTAGAGATAAAGCCTGAAAATTACCAAAACCATGTGATGAGCACAATGAAATACTGCCATATATAATTCTTAAAAAAAAAAAAAAAAAACTGCCATATCTTATTTTTACCAAAAAAGAAAAGGACAATAGTAGCGATATACATATATTTTTGGGTAAATAGTACCCCATATGCTTAAAACGTTGCCAAATTACGTTTTAAATTTCCAAATTGATATAACGGCTAGTGCGTTTGGTAAAATAATTCTTAAAAAAAAAAAAAACTGCCATATCTTATTTTTACCAAAAAAGAAAAGGACAATAGTAGCGATATACATATATTTTTGGGTAAATAGTACCCCATATGCTTAAAACGTTGCCAAATTACGTTTTAAATTTCCAAATTGATATAACGGCTAGTGCGTTTGGTAACTTAGGTTTAACAAAAAGTAGACAAAGTCGTAGTTTCAAGTAAAGTGGAGGCATGATAAAATTAAATTAAAATAAAATAAAACAAAAAAGAGAGAAATAAAAGAATAGTAAAGTAAAGTGGAGGCCAACCTACATCTATGATATGCATTATCACACTTTGATCATTAGGGACCAAAGAGGAAAAAGAAAATTCCCTAACCTTACTTGGCATTTAGACAAGGATATTGATTTCCAAAGTTTTGTAAAAATGATGGTATTTTTTTTTTTTGGTAATTCTATAATTGTAATTGAGAGATTTGAACATTAATTTTTTTTATGACATAATATCTGTTACTATAGTTTGTAGAATAACATTTTTTTTTAAGAATCAAGAATGTAAGGTTTTAATAATGATGAATGTATCATTACAAAGAACGGATTCAATATTGGGTGGTACAAATTCCATCCAGGCCAAAAAAATAAAAAATAAAAATCGTTTTGCTCTCTTTGCTAATGCATGGGCGACTTCATTTCCAAATATGTGTACTTGGGAGTAACTACGTTATAGCAATCTTTCTAGCAGTGAATTTGGCATTCTTGATGATATGGCTGAAGCAACAAAGTTGGTCCTCATTATAGCATAATGCGGTGATTATCAACTCCAAATCACCCTCATGCACATTTTCTTCCGATCTTGATAGCAATTAAGATTATTCTCCTAAAAACAGCTGCTTTAAACATTTCGACTCAATGTGCAAGGGCAACTCTTTTCAACAAAGATGCCATAACTTGACCTCCCCGAGTTGCTTACAACCACTCTTTGCCTTGTCGAATGTTTATTTTCAAAAATAGCTCCATCAAAGTTTGTTTTGTATAATTTGTAAACTAACCTGTCATTGATTAAGTGATCATATTTCTAATTTATTCTTTAACTTATGTATGAAGTTTTAAAATTTTCCCATTAGTTATACTTAAATTAGGTAACTTAAAAGGCATAGTAGGTAATTTGCTCTATTTGTTATGTATATCACAAAATTCAATACAATATTGTGTGATTCCTTTATACCTAGGATATGCTTTCAGATAAACACAGTAGTTACTTCTCAAAAAAAGAAAAGAAAAAGATAAACACAGTAGTTTTGGTAAGCCATTAGTTTATTTACTTATTTGGCAATACTTTTTTTTTTTACTAACTTTTACATATAAAAAGTTAAACCAAACGCCAAGTTAAACAAATAACGGTGTTTTTTAGCTTATTTTTAATTTTTATTTATATTTAAAATTATCGTATCCACTCTGATTTTTAAGTTTTAACCACCATTTTTGTCTCCTAGTACTGTATCTCACGCGCTCTCAAATAGAAGTGAAAATTTATTACAGTATTTTTTTTTCTGACAAATTGGAAAATGCCAACTCAGTAATTCAAAATGAGTTTCTGACATTGGGATTATGGCTGTAAAAAAAAAAAAAAAACAAAACAAAGAAAAGAAAAGGGTGTCATCAAAGAGAAAAAGAAAGTAAAAAACAATGTCTGTCGGAAACAAACGGCGGTTCAAAGCCTGACAAATCCTCAGACCCAATTTCTCTGTCTATATTTAGTAGTACTTACTACGGTACAAATAATATCCACTCTCTCTTTTTACTCTCTCTCACATTATATCTGTGTGTGCACAGTCTTCAGTCCTCATAGACCCAAAACCCGAGAAACTGAAAGAAAAGTTGTACCAGCGTCAGCAGTTGTTAGAAGAAGAAAAAAAAAAAAAAAGTAAGCAAAATTCCCAACACTGTTTGTGTGTGTGTGTGTTTTTTTTCCCCTCTTTGTGTCTTTGAAAAAAAAAAAAAAAAAGGAAAACCCACCCAACTTTTTTTGTTTTTGGTTAATTAAATAAAGAAAGCAAGAGCGGTGAAAATCCGTGAAAGAAATTAAAAAGGGAGAGTTGGGTGTGGTGGGACGAGGAGAGAGCGGTGGACGTGTGGGACCCGTGTGTAATCAGAAGAGAGAGAAAGAGAGTTTTTTTTTTTTTTTGGGTGTTTGGAGAGAGAGAAAGAGAGAGAGAGAGAGAGAGAAGACTTCAACATCAAGACAGTGAGGGGGATAGTAAAAGCCAGCTAGCAATGAAGGAGGAGGCTCACCTAACATTTTCCATCACAATCTCTCAAACCCTTTTTAGCCTTTCTCCTTCTCCTCTCTCTCCTTTCAAACCCCTCCCTCCCTCTTCTTTCTAACTCTCTCTCTCTCTCTCTCTCTCTTTGCAATTTTGGAGGTAATGAGCTACAAACTACTACTACTACTACTACAACAACTTCTACTATTGCTAGTACTAGTAGTCCTCTTCTATAGGTTTATAATGGAAGAATAGGGGTTGTTTTAGGACTGCCTAGTTAAACTAGTGATAATAATATGGTTTTGTGTCCTTTGGGTTTGGCGTTGAAAATTTTTTGGGTGTTCTTATATTGAAGGAAATATTGGGTTTCTTCTTGTGCTCTCTTCTAAAGTCATTCCAAGTTTTAGTTTTTTTAGTTTTGGGCGGGAGTGTTATTTGTTCTTGACCTCAGGTTTGGCTCTGGCTATGCATTTTGTGGATTCTCATTTTCATGTTTTGAGCCAAAGTTTCAAAATTTTCGAGTGTCGGCTATGTTTAAGTTTCGGAATTTGAGTGTCGGTTGGGTTTGAGTTTTGGGGATTTTAAGCATTACTGATTAATTTCACTGTTTCGTTGCTGAGGAAAGGAAAGAAAAGGAATGTAATTTTCAAAATTCAGGAACTTGGCGAAATGAAATTTTAAGAAACCCCCCACAATTCAATTCCCACTTTCTTTACTTGTTTTCTCAGCAACCAAACACTGCTACATTCTTTGTACAAATTAAAACACAATACTGTAGAGATTTTGAGTTCTATCTGTACACACAAATAACCCATTTTGTTTTTGGTTTGTGCAGGTTTTAAAGTAAAGTTCCTTAAATCCCTCTTCAGTTACACTCAACAAATTAAGAGTTCAAGTTTCAAACTCCTCGGCTTCCTTCACAAAACTCCCAGGTTGGTACTCTTAAAAAAGTTTTCATAAACTAAAATTCCTTCTCATTATTTCTCAAACCCAAAAAAATAAAAAATAAAAACCCCTCAATTTGAAAAACCACACCCCCAACTTTGCAAAATCGCAATGAGTGAGTGAATGTGACGTATTCTGGGACCAGCTGGCGCTACTTTGCGCCCATGTGTTTGTTGCCCACTTTTGAAATACCATCTCATCTTGAATGTCGTGCTTTTTAAAAAAAAGAAAAAAAATTTAATAACAGAATTTTTTTTTTAACATAAAAAATAAGAAGGGTACAAAATGAGTAACACTTTTAGGGGGTGATTGGCTAGTGTTTTCAAATTACTATTTTTAGTTTTTAAACAATATTTTACATATTTCAACATATTTTTTTATCAAATATGTATTTTTATAAATATTTTTAAATAATAATTTTCAATTTTTAATCAAAATATACCAAACGAGTCATTAATATTTTTTCTTTTTTAACGTATGGTTGCTAAAATGCGCCACACTGTTTCATGCGTTGGCCTCATAATTACTGCATTGTCACTAACACCCCCTCCCCCTCCCCCCCCCCCCCCCCCAAAAAAAAAAAAAAAACACATCATTTTGTTTTCACTATTTATTACTCCTTGTACTGTTTTTAACATTCTCAAATTGACAAATTTTCTTGCTCAGGAACAAAAAAAAAGTTCATTTTTTTCAAGGGACAATGATCGGACCAAACTTCATTGACGAAATAGACTGTGGCAGTTTCTTCGACCAAATCGATGACTTGCTTGATTTCCCAGCTGACGACGTTGAGGCTGGTCAAGCCAACGAGGATTGCAACTCGTTGATCCCTACCCTTTGGCAAACTCAGCCCGAGTCACTCCCCGGTTCCGACTCAGTTTTCTCGACCAACAACAGCGCCTCGGACCTCTCGGCCGAGCTCTCCGTTCCGGTGAGTTATAATTATTATAATAATTAATTAATAATAATTAGTCTCATCGCAGGCGCTACGTAATTTTTTAATTGCTTGTGAGGTAATTTATGGGTGTCAGTGTTTTTTCATGTGACTGGGACCTATTTTAGTTGTTGTGTACCTTAAATGGACAAACTAGGTAGATAGACTTTGGTTGTATAGTGCATATACATGGTATGTGACAGAAAAATTTTGAATTCTTATCTTTTTCAAAAATTTTAAAATTCAAAATTCAAAAATCAAAATTAAGGGATTTTTTTGTCGTTTCAGACTTTCAGTAGCGTTATTGGCGGGGGGGTCTAAATTGTAAAATCCTATTTGGAAAACCAATCGACGACAAAAGTGTATGGTCGTATAGTCGTCTCCACACTTTTAATACTTGTGGTGGCGTAATTAATGGAAATCACGTGATTTGTCTTGTGATTTTTTAGTTATAATAAAGACAAAAGTCGCCTTCAAAAAAAAAAAAAAAAAAAAAGATAAAGACAAAAGTCAATTATAATCATGTGCAAAGTTGTGTGGCTTTTTTTGTTTTTTGTTTTTTTTTTTTTTAAATTTAATTTTCCTCTTTGATTTGTCAACAATAATCATAGGTGTAAAATTTAAAAATCTGATGTGTGACAACTTCCTGTCTTTTTTCTTATCCTTGGTCGCATGGTTCAAATGTACTCACAAGCAATTGTCAAAAACTGATAGGTGGTTAGTGAATTATACAATGGCCCCTTCTAGAAGCTATGCATAGGCCGAAATTTAAATTGCACTCTTTTAAGTTTGGTAAATTGTCATGTTCGCTCCTAAATTTTAAGTCTGAATAGTGTTAATTTATTAACGTCAATAGACGGAAGGATTAACATGACATGAATGTTAAAGTTTAAATATTAAAATGACCACATCAAAAAAAAAAAAAAAAAAAACTTTAGGTATGAAATTGGAAATTTACTTAAAGTTGGTGTAATTTGGAATGAGCGAATTTGAATTAGTTTGTGGCAAGATGGGTTCTTGGTGTAATGTCAAAGATTAACAACATATTATTTTGGATGCTTAATGGTCTAGCTAGACTAGAGAGTAGAGATTTTGTTGGATAAATGTGAAGCAATCTCAGACTGTCCAACTTTCATCTGATTCAGCTTTGTTTCTTATTTTGTGACTGTAGTATGAAGATATTATTCAGCTTGAATGGCTTTCAAACTTTGTTGAGGATTCCTTCTCTGGTGGAAGCCTTACCATGAAGAAAGAAGAGTCATTCATCAACAAGGATTCATCCCATCAACAATTCCAGACATCCAGCCCAGTTTCTGTCCTTGAAAGCAGCAGCTCCTGCTCAGGGGAGAAGAATGTGCCCCGCAGCCCAGAGACCATCACTCCTGGCAGACGTGGACGTGCTCGCAGCAAGCGTCCACGCCCTGCCACCTTCAATCCTCGCCTGGCAATGCAACTCATCTCACCGACCTCCTCTATTACCGAGACCCCTCAGCCATTCCTTGCACCAAAAGTCACTTCAGATTCTGAGAATTTTGCAGAGTCTCGTCTTTTGATCAAAATACCAAAACAAGCCAATGCAGAACACAAGAAGAAAAAGAAAATCAAATTGTCAGTTCCTCTAGGTCCCGTGGAGGCAAATCAAAATCCGCCATCACAATCAGTGAGGAAATGCATGCATTGTGAGATAACCAAGACTCCCCAGTGGAGGGCAGGCCCAATGGGGCCCAAAACGCTTTGCAATGCTTGTGGCGTTCGTTACAAGTCTGGCCGGCTCTTCCCTGAATACCGGCCTGCAGCAAGCCCAACATTTATTCCATCATTGCACTCCAATTCTCATAAGAAGGTGATTGAAATGAGAAACAAGACTGGCGAGAAGGTTGTCATAGCTGGGAAAATGCCAACAATGGCTGCCTCACCAGAACTCATTCCAAATGCAAATAGCAACCTTGCACTGGAATACATGTAAGGGAGGATGAGGGAACTGCATTCCTAGCTGGAATCTCTTCTCTTCACCGCGTCCCTCTGTCCTGTCATGTTGTTTCTCTTACTGTTATTCATTACTTTGGTTCATTGTTTTTTTGTACAGGGGTGGAATGGGGAGGAATAGGAGCAATAGATGACCTTATTTTAGCTTAGTAGACGAGGGATTGTAATGAGAGAACTAAAAATGGGTAGACAAAAATGCAAGTTTAAGAATAGAGTTTAGGTTCAGTAATGGTTAGTAGGTCCCTAAGGTAAGTAGGTGTCTGAGTCTGTGTTGTCTCTTTTCTTTTTGCATTCTTTTCTTTTTGTTCCTTTCTAAGGGAATTCTTTTTGCAGTTCATTTGTAGTAGAAAATTCTGAGATGATTAATGGAATTTGAGATTTGTTATGCTTGACCCAAGTGCCTTTACAAAGTACTGTATTTTCTCCCCTTTTCTTCCTCGCTAGCTTCTCTTAGATACTCCCTCATTTTTTGGTATTTTATTTTTGCTTGTATCATTTTCTGAACTCAATCTTTTATATAATTCGATACTGGTTATCAGCACACTTGATAGTATTTAGTGAGCACTCTAGATCTTTTTGTTACGTTTAAAACTAAAGCAAGACAAGTCTTCAATATTGGTAGGAAGTGTATTGCTTTATGAACCAAAATTTGCCTAATGTTTGGCTCAAGAAAGTGTATTGCTTTCTCCTCCACTTCTTTCTTTCCAGCTTCAGATTCTTCTTTTTAAGCTTTCTACCCCCACTTCTTTCTTTCCAGCTTCAGATTCTTCTTTTAGATCCTTTCCTTCTTGCAGCTGTTATTGCTTTATTTCCTTAGTTTGTAATGAAACCCAAGTCTTAGCCAAATGCTGGTTTTCAGAATACTGGTTCTGATTAGCAATTTGGCGGTACTTTTGCTGACTTAAAGGCTAATTTGTCTAAAGTTACTTGAGATGATTTGATCATGTTAAGGGAATTGCAATTTATGCATCAATAAAAGAAAAAGCTAATTTCAAGCTAACAGAAAAAAAGATGTCAATTAAGGAAGTATCAGAATATATTACTTCAAATATAATAAAATTGAGGAAAATAATATATGTAGTCGACTCTGACTAATCTATTGAGAATTTATAAGTGATACCCACAAATTTGAGACTATGACTTAGTATATATTGTCGTTACTGTAAAAACTAATTTATCTTCTATCTTTTGTAAGAAATAGCTTCTTTTTTTTTTTCTTTCCCAAAAGCTAAAGTGGAGTAAAGTTTGGCTCTAAAGTATTGTAGGGTTGCTAACAAAACATAAATGTTGTCACATTAATGTTTTTGTGCACATGGCAAGAGTGCTTTGCTGTTTTTTTCAGGTCTATGTACACATTGCAAGTAAGCTGGGACCATAGGCCCCTAGATGTGTGGTTGTTGCACTCATGCTTATTGAAATTGAAAACTCCCTGCGTTTGATGGGTCAAGATGGTTAAAATTTTCATCACTTATTAATTTAGTGATCAATAAGGATCAGAAATAGTAAAATATGTCACCTACTAACCAACAAACAGTTTCAAAAATTATAGAGTTGTAAGTCATTCATTTCCCTGCACAGAAATTGTGATAGAGGGATTGCATTTCAAACCCATACTAATTTTTTAATAGCTTGTGACTTGGGCATTTTATCTAATTCTCCTCTTATTAGTTTTTCTTTATTCTGTCAATTTTTTGAGATATAGTTTTAAACTATGGTGTTCGCTTATGATATTAATTCTTTATCATTATACTAAGACACCAATTGCTTTTTTAGTTTAGACGGAGATCGAATCACAAATCTCTATTCGATAATAAGAGATTTTACTAGTTGGACTAACACACATCTACTTTTTATTCTTCTAAAATTTGAAATGGTGATGATAAAAAGTTATATTTAAAGGAGAAGATAACAAAGTAAACGCGTTTTGATGCAAATCATGCAACAGGAACGACAATATCAATGAGTTTATTAGCCCCTAGTGTTTTTAACAATTGACTATGTAGGTATAATTACAAACTGGGAAGGTTGAAACCTTGATTCAACTTTGTTTTTAAACACATCATTGGGTTTGGTGATTTTCATAGCTTGCTTTGGGCTTCAGGATAATGATCCCTATCATGCCTAAGTGTCGTCTTGAGCCATTTGGGTTTGGCAATGTGTCCCTATCCAACCCACCGCAACCTAATGATTAAACATTTGCAACTTTATTACCAACAATAAATAAAATAAAAATATGTGTGTTAAAAGGGCATAAAAACCAATTTGATTGCATCAATCATTTCTGTTATTTTCATTTCGTATGTTGATTGGACTTTTTAATCATATTGTATGAAGTCCTTTCCAAGACACGTTTTTTGAGTTTGCTTGATTGTCAATATTTTGAAAGAAACATTCATTAATATGAAGAAAAAAAGTTCTAGAGACCTGTGAGAATGGTGTCTATTCTCTCCCCTAACCTGAAAAGCCTAGCCAACCTGATCATCGCCTACAATGTGCACCAAAAAAGTGTTTGAATCTAAGAAATGTTTGAGAAACTGCTTGGAGTTTTCATATTAGCTTGGCCTTTTTGCAAGTAATTGAATCTATGAAATGTTGTGTCTAGAACAAAATTATAAGTAAAGTGAAGGAGGTTATACTAGAGGAAGGCCTCATCAAAAACAATCCACACGCCACACTCAATGGGACACTTGATTGATGAAGTCAAAAGCAGAATTAAAAAGTTTCAAAAAAATTGGTCTGTGACTCTGTGTTGCATGTTGGAAAGGATGACAATAGAGTACCACTTCATCTTGAGAGATGCCCAACACGTCGAATGGTTTTTGTGTATGGTGCCTCACTTCCTCGAAAGATATGTAGCACATGATGTTATATTACCCTTTTTTTTTCTTTTTTCTTTTTTGAGATGCCATAATTTAATAGTTGGAGAAGAGAGAATTTAAACTATAAAGACATAAAAATTGTCAATTGAGCTATAGAGTTTATCAATATATTTTTTGTTGTAGTTTGCATTCAATCCTAAGTCATTTATTCAATGACAAAAAAATTTACAAGTTATTAAGTTATAAAACTCTTGACAATATAATGTATCAATAAATTTTTGGGTGCAGGTAGCATTCAATCTTAAGGCATTTATTCAATTCAATTACAAAAATTCACCAGTTTAGTTAATTGCAATCTACACATTATAAATTATAGGATAAGGTGTTATTAACTTATTGTTTAGTTGTTCGTTGGAGATCAGATTAGAACCAATTTCTCAAAATTGGGCCAGAATTTTGCAACATGGTTTCGACTTTGGACCTTGACTATATATAGTCTTGGTCTCCTAGGTGAGCTGAGGTTTTGGTCTACGTTAAAATGGTGACCATTCCAGACATGACTCCAAGGTGATTTTCCAAAATAAAAAGGTCACCTGTCCAAACTCCAAACTGAGCCTTCTAATAGTCAGACAAATGGTAGGGTTGTTCCCACAATTTTTGCCAGCAACTACAATTTTTTTCCAAGAGTTGAATTTGAAAGCCCTCTGTAGCGTAGTGTTCTTGAATCCTTGATTGCTTTTTTGTTTTGTTTTTTCAACTAGGTTAAAGATAAAGACTTGAAATGTTTTTTTAGACTCATCCGTAATTGGTTCCTCGAAAGTGGGAAACTTGGAAGTATTTAATGATTCCCCCGAGTTTTAAGGCGTTGATATAGTCTTAATAATAAAGGCTAATAATATACGTGACTGACCAAAAGAGAGTCGCTATCCCTAGTTTCACTTATGGGCTACCTGACTAAATTGTCTTGGGGGCCAAGTTGATTGGTATTGCTTTTTAGGCCTCATTGTTTATTTCACTTATGCTTGGTTTAATAGAGCTTTTATTTGTTGGAGACCCAAGCCTAATAGCTTGTGAGTTGTGACCTCTACTGCTTTGTGTTTTCTAACTCAGGCCCACCACAACAATCAATGGACTTGTTCAGGGTTTCAGTTTGAGCCTAGTCTGAACTTGCCATGCTGAGCCCAAATTTTCTCTAATCAATTTGGACCACAAATCCTACTAATTGCACGACCCACACCACACAGATGCATACAATTAAATAAGGAACTGACTCCGGGTCCATTAACCATGGCCATTTCCACTTTCACATGGGCAAGGCTCCTACCCAAGGTCCCAACGCACTAAATGGATACAAGACAAACACATGAACATTTAAGGAACATGTACGTTGTGTAACGCCCCAGAACTGATTAGAATATCGTCTAAGTGTGTTGTGTTGATGTGTAATAATTCTCATATTAAATATTTACTAGGTAGATTTGATCTCTTTATTAACAATTACGAAGAGTCTCAATTTTAATTAGTTTTTTTGAGGTATGGTACAAATATGGTTAGCATTTCTCTTTATGTTGTATCCTGTGTTACGTCTAATACTCAATCCATATTGTAGAGTCCAAATCTTTTATCCCACACTTTCTACTCCACTCTACACTCCACAAATAAAAACATGACACGTGTCCATTTATTTAATTAAAATGCTAGATTTATGCTATTTTTTATTTCAATTTTTTAATATTATTTAAATTTAGACGATCTTTTAATTAAAAAAAACTCATCGTATTCCCACCGCCCTCACCACCAACTTCGCCAGAGTGGCTGTCCATTGACGCCATTAACGCCTCCGGTCACTGTCAATCGCTGCCGCCAAGCTAATACCACCGGTCACTGTCCCTCTTAAACCCAAGAAAAAAAATCCACCCAGCACTAGAATGAACTTTCTATTAAGGTGTCCCATTCATATTTTTCAAGCCTTCAAACCAACCTTATGGCACTCCAAAATGGATCCCTTCAATCCCAAACACTAAACCTAGAAACAGCTCTTGATTGGACTCACCTTGTACAACAAGCTTATGGGCCAAGACTTCTTCATTAACATTGATGACAACAACACTTCCTCACTCTCCAACTTGCATTCACAGAATCACTGTGGTAGCTTTAGGAATATTTTCCAAGGGAGTCATTAAAAAATTTAAATTACACAAAATTTAATTAAAAGAGAACTTCATATATTGACCAAAAAAAATAAAAAAAAACAAGCACACGCACACAAAATATAAAGTCTTACAATTTCCTTTTACAAATTTTTTTATTTTGAAATTTTTGCATGATAGTCTCATTACCAATGTTGCAAGTTATACCTCTATCAAAATTTTAGTTAGATAAAAAAAAATTTGGGATTTTTCTTTTTCTTTGTAAGGACCTAATATATTGTTAAGGGAACTAAATTTTAAGGATAAAGTTTGACTATAAACTTAATTATACTCTAAGGCTACAACTCTCATTAAATAAATTAATATAGTCAATTTTGAAAATCTAATTATTGAATTACATGTTATTTAATCCTTATGTTATTAAAACGGATGTCAAATTTCATGTCAATCGTATGTTATTTACTTTTGATTCATAAATTTATTTTTTATATATAATTTTAGACTACAAAAACTCGAAATTTAAAAATTTGATTGATGACAAAGTTATTAATCTTTGATCTTCTTGAAATTTTGCAAATATGAAGGATATAAGAAGAAAATGTATCTATTTTTGGATTTGTCAAAATTCACGTACAATGATAAAAAAAAAATATTGAGTAAAGTTATAACTTTAGTTTACAACCAAAATTTTTCCAAAATTTAATTATGTTGGGTCTAAAAAAATTTAGGGTGGTCACATATATTTTTTAAGGATTAAAAAATAATAAAATTTATATATAATAAAAAAAAATCAAGTTAGGGTGGTCCTGTGACCACCCTGAACTGAACGTAGAGTCGCTAGTGTGCATTCAGATCCTCAATGATTGAATAGCAAAGTTTGTAACTTTCCAATCTTTCAATTCGAAGATTGAAGTTTTCTGGGATTTTTCAAAAGCTAACTTCGATGTGGGACCTGAGTCGATCACCGGTTTCTTTTATGGGTTTGAGAGGGACAAAATGACTAGAGCCATACTTGGAGGTGTTGTTGGTGTCGGCAGGCTGCTGATAGTGGCCCTGAAGAAGGTTGGTGGTGATGAAGGAATATATTGGTATTTATATATATTTATTTATCTTAGGAAATTGAAATAAGAAAACCGCATAATTCTAGCATTTTACTTAAATGGATAGACATGTGAAATGTTTTTATTTCTGGAGTATAGAGTGGAGTAGGAAGAATGAAACAGAAGATTTGAATTTTATATTGTATATTTTTTTAGAGGCTCATGAACAATATGTGACCTCTATGGTCTAGAATCCAATGTAACGTCTTTAATGTGATTTCTCTACTAGTGCTATGGTCAAATAATTTTTCTTTGACATGAAATTGTTTAAGTGATACGAAGCCACACAATTTGTTGAGACTTGCGTTTGATGTTATCAAAGTCTCATAATATCCATGCAAGCTAGTTAATGCTAAGTTGTTATGGTACCCCCCAAAAAAATAATGGGAAAAATGGCAGTTGACCAAAGACTGTAAGTAAATGTAGCTTAAATGTAGAAGCAAAACTCATAAGCGAGTCCGCCGGCCACGGCCACCGGAGCGGCATAAGAGCAGGCCCCGCCTACGTGAGGACATGTGTGTAGCATTCAATGTGGAATGCAAGTCATCAACCACTGTCTCATGCAACGACGACCTAGTTGGGACCAGAATTTATTGCATGCCATTGTTGTCACAGTGTCACTTCAAAAGGGCATCTTTGTTGCCCATTACAAGGCCAAAACTCACTACCCCACATAATTGATATTACAACCAGTGCCAATCAAACTCAGTACTACACTACTACCCCGACATATATTAAATTTAGATTATTATTATAATAACAATGTAAATATATACAATTACTATTTACAAGTAAATATACTATCTCCGTCTCATTTTTTTTTGTCTTCTATTCTATTTTGAGATGTCTCAAAATATTGTCCTGTTTCTAAAAATAAAAGTCATTAATTTACTAATGTTCCTATTATACCCCTATTAATTTACTAATTCAATTTTTTGATAAATTTTTTTAAGGGTAATTTTGGAAACTTATATATTTTTAAAAGATGGACAAGACAATAAATAATATTCCCTTAAAAAGTTTAATTTTTCAAACAGAATAAAAAAAAACAGGACGGAGGGAGTATTTTTTAATACTTATTTTCTCAAATACACAAAGAGAGATACTTTGGGAGAGTAATAAAATTTTGATAAAGAAATAATATTTTAATAAAAAGTAGTTTAAAATAGATAATTTGGTATAGGTGTTCTTTGAAAAAAAGGTTGTTTGATATAGAAAAAATAGGTCATTATCCTAAAATCAACAAAAAAAATTTGTATAGGTTGATGTGAACACTCTTACAATGATTTTACTTTAGGGAAATAACTACTTGCCATGAAACTAAATATGAAGTTTTTTTTGCCAAGAACCATGTAGATCAATTAGTTGGCACCTTCCACCTCTTGATTAGGGGCGGCTTGATGCATTTGGAGGCCTAAGGCAAGGACGGAGGGAGTATTTTTTAATACTTATTTTCTCAAATACACAAAGAGAGATACTTTGGGAGAGTAATAAAATTTTGATAAAGAAATAATATTTTAATAAAAAGTAGTTTAAAATAGATAATTTGGTATAGGTGTTCTTTGAAAAAAAGGTTGTTTGATATAGAAAAAATAGGTCATTATCCTAAAATCAACAAAAAAAATTTGTATAGGTTGATGTGAACACTCTTACAATGATTTTACTTTAGGGAAATAACTACTTGCCATGAAACTAAATATGAAGTTTTTTTTGCCAAGAACCATGTAGATCAATTAGTTGGCACCTTCCACCTCTTGATTAGGGGCGGCTTGATGCATTTGGAGGCCTAAGGCGAAAATTAGTTATTTTATTTCATATATAAAATTACTATTAATCAACATGAATCATGTAGAATTTTTTTTTTTTTTTTAAAGCTTATAAACACAAAAAAATTTGACAAAACTTTGATGTGGCAGATTGATAGTAGTGAGTAAAAGAGTGATGTCAATGGTGAATCTAGTTGAAAACTAGTAAAAGTTTGCTAACTTGACTATTGTGAAAAATGTTGTGAATTTTTTTGTGAATTGCTTTCTTTCTTTTCTTTTTTTTCTTTTAGAACTCCTACATTCAGAATATTTTTCATGACAAATCTTAGGTGTTAAATTGCTTCTTATTTTCTAGTTGAACCTACTACTAAAATTATTTTTTTGTTGTTGTCAATAACAACCTTTAACAATCTACTTTTAAGATTTTTTGTAAAATGTTGTGAACATAACATTTTTTTTCTTTTTTATTTGTTTTTCATTTGATAAGAAAATATTATTTTATTTATTGGTTAATATTTTGGCTTAATTAATACTATTGGTTAAAATTTAGGGGCCTTTTTTTTCACTTGGGGCCTTAGGTGGCCTCATCAATGGCTTATACCATTGAGCCGGCCCAGCTCTTGATGTTATAACAAAAATATTTATGGTTTAAATTCCTTCACCCTCAGTGATCAATGTATTAATATATATGGGTTAAAAAAATAAAAAATAAAAACCTAAATATGAAGTTAAAACACTAGTACTACTTCTCACACAGAACTATACCTTGTCATGATATTTTTATAAACTTTTAACTTTTAAGATTTTTTGTAAAATGTTGTGAACATAACATTTTTTTTCTTTTTTATTTGTTTTTCATTTGATAAGAAAATATTATTTTATTTATTGGTTAATATTTTGGCTTAATTAATACTATTGGTTAAAATTTAGGGGCCTTTTTTTTCACTTGGGGCCTTAGGTGGCCTCATCAATGGCTTATACCATTGAGCCGGCCCAGCTCTTGATGTTATAACAAAAATATTTATGGTTTAAATTCCTTCACCCTCAGTGATCAATGTATTAATATATATGGGTTAAAAAAATAAAAAATAAAAACCTAAATATGAAGTTAAAACACTAGTACTACTTCTCACACAGAACTATACCTTGTCATGATATTTTTATAAACTTTTACCCACTTACATGGATTTCTCATATTAATCTCTTATATGTGCTTAAGAAATAAAAATAATATTTGATAGGAAAAACTTAGGTCCAATCATTAACTATTGTACCTTATGCTCTTCAATTAAATTAAGCCACATAATGCATTTTAAAATATTTTTATCACTCTCAAGAATAATTAAATTTATCTATGTGAATTTTTCTCAAAAAAAAAAAAATCATCTAATTGACTTTTTTTATATTAAAAAAAAAATCAATTATGTAACTTATTTGTTTTTATAAAACTGCATAATTTATTTTAAGTGGTGAAAAGTAAATTTTGGATTATATAGAATTGTATCTACATTTTACCAAATTTTAAGTAATTTTTATGAGATTAATTAAACTCTGTAAGTATGTGATCTCACTTTTCTCTTTTCTGTTCTCACTGTGAGAAACCCAAGGTCGAGACTCACTACCTCAATCCTTCACCGGTAACCACCATTGCCACAATCAGTTCCTTCACCTCAAACAACATGACGTTATGTTTTTTGCACCATTGATTTTGATTTAACTTTGAGAAGGTTTTTATTTATTTATTTATTTTTATTTTTTTGGGTCAGTTTGAAATGGTGGATTTGGAGAATTGGTGAGATGTTGAGGGGAGGCGATTCGATTGGAATCAAGACCAAGAACGGTGGTAGTGGCAACTGGTGATAGGCGGATTTGAAGAAGATTGGCCTATGGCAACTGTTTGGTGAAAGAGAAGATGAGTTTTGGAATTTTGATGAGTAATGATTGTGTCTAATATTATTTCTTCATTATTTTATAAGATGTTAATGTGACGTTCAGGAGAGTATAAACCACAAACTTTACACCGCATCCTCATTAAATTTTAACTCAATGATTATTACCTATAACAATATAACATTATAATAAGACCAATGGCGACCTAGTTGTCTACATTCCTTTATTTTGTGTAATTGTAAATTATTGTGAATTTTTGAAAGCTACTAGGATCCTAATACGATCGCACAAAGGACGTGCAAAGATGATTAAGATAGATAAATAGATAAAAATTGAACACCCAAAAACAAAAGGAAAAACAAAAAGAAAAAGAAAGATTTTGGACAGTAGCTAAAGGGGTGAGAGATTAAAATTCTAACAGTGTAGGCCCAGGAGTAAAGACAGAGATTCGGACATAGGCCCCACCTTTTTAAGTGGTCCCCAAACAGAAAAAGGTCACGGTCTCTCAACACGTCAGTGACGAGATTCACATAGCAGCGCATGCGTTGGTAGGACCCATCAGATGCATGTCCCGCCACGTCGGAATTGTTTTGTTTTTTCATATTACCACGTACGGCAACGTCGGCAACTGACTAACTGCTGTGAGCTCAGCTTTTGCTGAAAAAATAAAAAATAAAAAAGGTTTTTGTACTAGGGAGTGCGTGACTGTGTGTGTCTGTCATTCCTTCTATTTCTATAGCTTAAAAGCTAAAAGCGTGGCCGGTTTTTGTTTATCTGTTCACGTTAAGCTGCTCCGCTACAGGAACCGATTACTGTTGTGACTGATTAGATTTTGCGGTGACTATGCGGATCCATCATATCAAACACCCACTTTTCACATTTCTTTCTTTTTCTTTTTCTTTTTACATTTTCAAAAATATGAATATTATTTTTAGTTAAAAGTGGAGATTACTGTTAAGAGCAGTCACATGTCAGTGCAAAATTTTTCAAAAATTTAGGGTATTTTGGTATATGTATTTCAATACACATTTTTAGTTTTTAAACAATATTATACTTTTTTTTTTATACATTTTTTCATTTATATGTACTTTCAAAAAAATTGAAAACTGTTATTTAAACACAGGTGTTAAATAGGCCTTTACTTTTTTTTTTTTTTACACACTTATGTTTACAAAATACCCACATCAGTTTATCTATTCTACCGCCTATTTTATTTAAATAATTATTTTTCTCACTTTTATTATTATTATTATTATTTCTCGTAACTCTCTCTCTCTCTCTCTCCATTCACGGTCACAAGCACCGATTCACCACAGTTGAAACTCGTCGATCCACAAGCATCGATTCACAGAGATTTGTTCCAATCGACCCAAACATTTTGATCTTCTCCAAGCACCAACCCACACCCACAAGTTCACAAAAATGCTCTCTCTGTCTCTGTTGGTGTGTCTATGTGTAGGTGTGTTTGATTTTTGGTTGATTTTGTGGTGTGTCCGTGGTTGATTTTGTGGTGTGTTTGATTTTGTGGTTGATTTTTGGTTGATTTTGCCGTTTTGGGTCTGTGTAGAGGGTAGGTCTGTGTTGATTTTGCAGTGCTGGGTCGTGTAGATAGTAATTATTTCTCGTAACTCTCTCTCTCTCTCTCTCTCTCTCTCTCTCTCTCTCTCTCTCCATTCACGGTCACAAGCACCGATTCACCACAGTTGAAACTCGTCAATCCACAAGCACCGATTCACAGAGATTTGTTCCAATCGACCCAAACATTTTGATCTTCTCCAAGCACCAACCCACACCCACAAGTTCACAAAAATGCTCTCTCTGTCTCTGTTGGTGTGTCTATGTGTAGGTGTGTTTGATTTTTAATTGATTTTGTGGTGTGTCCATGGTTGATTTTGTGGTGTGTTTGATTTTGTGGTTGATTTTTGGTTGATTTTGCCGTGCTGGGTCTGTGTAGAGGGTAGGTCTGTGTTGATTTTGCAGTGCTGGGTCATGTAGATAGTGGGTCTGTGTTGATTTTGCGATGTTGGGTCTGTTGGTGTGTCCATGTGTGTGGGTGTGTTTGTGTGTATCAGTGGAAGAAGAAGATGATGAGGGAGAGAAGATGCCTAAGTTGGTCTTGCGGATGGAGATGAGAGGAAAAAAGGAGCAAAATGTGGAATTAATAAAATATTAGTATGCAAAGTAACCGTGCATATATGCACGGTTACTGTAGTACTTTTGTATATATGCACAATTTTGCAAGCACTGATGTAGGTATTTTTTTGGTTAAAATGTGTAAAACTAACAACTTTTTATAGTTTGCACAATTTTGCATTGACTAATGCGGTTGCTCTTAAAGTTTGATGAAAATGGATATTTGTCGCTAATTTACAAACTATGTAGAAAAATATTTTTGTTTTGAAACTATTTAATGTCTTTGTTTTGAAACTATTTAGCAAAATGCCCTTATTTTTTTAAACATAATTTTAACAAAATCGAGTTCTATGTAAAACTTGATATTCTTAAAATTGAGTTCTATATATATTTTGAAGTGGAATTCGACATTAGCAATGTCAAGTTTTATTTAAATTTTCAAAAAAAAAAAAAATTATAAGTGGCAAAATATGCATAAAACTCAACATTTCTAAGAGTTCCACCTATAACTTGAATTTCAAAACGGGGACATTTTGTTAAATAGTTTCAAAACTGGGGCATTTTACTGCATAGTTGGTAAATTAGGGGCAAATGCCCATTTCCCCCCTTAAATTTGAGGAGATTTTGAATTTTGTACCATGAAGCTTTGAGATTTAAATTTTATCTCTTTGAAGTTATATTATGTTTACATAGTAGCTATTCAGTTTATATTTTTTGTTAAATGTCAAGTTTGTCATATATGTTTACTTCATCCAATAAGATGATGACATATTATTTTTAAGATTAAATTAAAAAATGATGTGGCATCAATTTATTGAACGAACTAAATACACATGATAAGGTTATGTGACACTTAACATAAAATATGTACGAAAAGGTTGTTGATACAAACAGAATATAACTTTATGGAATAAAATTCAAATTCTAAAATTTTAGGGTGTAAAATCTAAAGACCACTTTAAGGGTATAGTTTTCAAATGAGCCTTATTTTTATTTTCAAACATTCAAAATTAATGTCTTTTTTTTTTACCAAAAGAAAAATAAATACAATAAATAAAAAATACATTGGTATGGCATAGTTGTATTTTTTTTTTTTTTGGGTATTTAAAAAATTATAATAAAGTTAAGAGTTAGCAAAATTTATCATAATATTTTTGACAATTATTAAGTTGACATTGATATGGCAGATTAGATTTGAAATTAACAAACTATTAGGTTTAATTATAATATTATTAAACTTTAGATCTACTGTTTTCAAAGTATATGGTTTAAAATATAATTATTCAAAAATTAAAAGATGGTGAAATTTTTTACGTATCTCTCTACTCTAGCATTAATATTTTAAAAAATAGGAACCACACAGCACACACAGGCCAATAGTGGTTAGAAAATAGAAACTCCTCCTTGACACATCAAACAAATAAACAAATACCCTTTTGTTTGCAATGTAAAGAAAAGCCCTCTCTACGGTTGAAATTGTTTTCCCCAATTGTTTGGTTTCCACTGCAAGAACAAAAGATAATAAATTGCAAAAGGCGTGGTGATATTTTGTTTGTGAGCGAGGGATCGTTGTCAATGAGGAAAGACAAGACAACCACAAGACAATGTTTTTATTCGTGACCCCATAATTCCATGTGTTGGACTGGATAGGGCGTGACAGTAAAGCAATCTGATGAGGAAGAAAAGCAAATGCCCCAACTACATCGTTGAGAGGTCAATTAATTCTAAATTAATTTGGTGGGTCGTTCAAGTTTTTTGAGCTTTTGTTGAACAATGGGGTTTTAATTAGTAGATGGGATAAAAAAAGACAAATTTTGTGTCGTTTTCAATGTTTGTTTTCGTCCCCAACTCCATTTTTGTTTGATCCAATCACGTCCGTTTGTAGCTAATATGTCTGGTTAATGGGTCTCTTTCTAATTTCTAGCTGTCGTGAATGGTTACCAGATTCTCTGCAATGTTTGATATTTATATATATACTTGTTCATCAAATGATAAACTTTCTTTGCTTCCCATGTATATAAATTCATACCGTGTCTGACTGATGAAAGATGGTATGAAAAAGTTTAGGACTTTGTGATAACAAGTAGAGCGAATGAAAATAAAACTAGTATATGAGTTGAATATCAGGTGATCTCTCTCTCTCTCTCTCTCTCAAACAAACCTGTGGGGTCAAAAGTCCAGCACAGGACAGCATCTACATGGCGACCCCAATTTAACCTATTGAAAAAACATTTCTTGCACTGATTGGTCTCCGAGTTAGGCCCCTCATAGAACATGCCACAATAGGGGTGTCCAACGCTTGAGGGGAAAAGCCCCAAACTCCGAGTAAAGATTTCTAGAGCTTGGTAACCGAATTTCACCAAAGAGCATATGAGAAAGGTCATTAATTTCATAGCATTAACATTAATTACTCTAACTAACCACCAACCCATTTGCATAAAATGCAATGGAACAAGCCATCATGGTATAGGATTTGAAGGAGTACCCTAGGGCTAGGAGCACAACCCTGCAGCCAAATTGTTAAGGCCTATCCCACTATACAGGGGACTGATCAACAACCTTGACTCGAAAGTCGAAACCTCCCATAATACTCCCTTTAAGCCATTAACAAAGGCATGTCCTCAAAATCTCGTTACTCTACCATCGTTTCTTTAAGCTTATTTTAGGAATTTTTATTTTTTATTGGTTAAATATTTAGAGTGCCTTTGAGGCTTCAACCAACCCTATTGATTGGTCTAAATCATACGAAGTAGCTTGCATTATCCTTGTAAGTTCTCATCCAGTGAATTAAGAGCACCAATGTGATGTCGCCACTTGTACTCCTATTTAGAAAATTGGATAATTGTTTGAAGGGGAAAGGAAGTATATTCTCAAGAATTAACTTGTGCATATATGGTTCCTTGAGTTTACTTCGTTTTTAAGGGTGTTTATAACAGCTATTCAATGAGAAGTCATTTTTTGGAATATTGTTGTCATGCATTTATTGATTTTGTATGTAGGGATCTTGCCTTTTGGTTTGTTTCAAATGAGATATTAGGTGGATTAAACACCTTGGCCAAACAAGTGTTTTGCTTTGGTTGGATACATGACATGTTGTGTCAAGTAGAAGTATTCTATTTGGGTTAGGTATACTAGGTGGGTTGAGCTAACTTGGTTACATGCCATTCTCTATATTATACATGTAATTGATAACTCTAAAAAGTCGATTAATGGTAACCGACTAACCCTATAATTTTTATATTTTTGTATAATGTAATAAAACATAACTAAATAGTGCTTAAAACAACACATTTTTTTAATTGTAAAACAACACTATTATATTTGAAGGGGTAGTTTTTTGGATTAAAAAAAAAAAAAATCCCTACGAAAAGGGGTTTTTTAAATCAAACCCTAAGTTGATTTACCTTCCTTGTGTTGTCAACACTTCCATTGTTAATCATATCTCATCCCATCAAAATCGAACAACCCACAACCAATTAATACTAGGCCAATAGCCAACCAACATTTTCCTCTACCCAAAAAAAGAGAAAATGGTTATATTTGGGGGGTCAAATTTATTTAGTAAAGGGGCAAAAATACAATATTGGAAATATAAAGAGACATGACCCAAAAAAAAAAAAGTCTTGTTCACATAATTAAAGTTAAAGAAAAAAAATTGAGTTAAAAATTTCTCGCATTATGAGATAAATCCAAGCACTAACTAACGAATTCAACGTCTTTTTAGCCATCCGTGTAAGTGATATGTGGCAGACAATTCACCCAACCACACTTTCTTTTGTTGCCTTAGAAAATTAGCATCATGAAAAACAAATGTCCTATAAACTATAAGAAGTCCGACCAAGGTCGTCTGCCGAATGTTTTGGCTTTTCTAAGCAAATTACATTTTCGTCAGATTACCTTTGCACTTACTCTCTGTCGTTGTCGCATTGCATAATTAGTTGCTCAATCCAAAATTCAATTTGCTTTATCTCTTACTATTGGCATATTACTATCAGCTTAATTAGCATAATGTCCCTATTTGGATTAAGACCTAAGCATAACTAATTAAAAATTAGGTACCTTGCACTGAATCTCTATGTCCTTGTCACATTGCATAAGTAGTTCCTCAATCCAAAAACCAGTTTAATCTCTTACTCATGGCATTTACCAGCTTGCGGATTACCCACAATGACCCCATTTGGATTGAGACACAAAAGCATAAGAACATTCACATTGGCTTAAATATTGGTTAATCCAACTAAAATTTTACTCACAATCCAAAAATAAAACACAAGCTATTCGATAATTACAAACTAGGCAAAATGTATTTAAGCTATAATACTTGGGTAAAAAAATTACCTAGCATAATTCAAGTATGCATTTGTTGTTATTATTGATAGATAGGATATAATTTCAACTTATGTGTATACTCAACGATGATTACTCTTTATTATCATGCTAAGATACTAATCAATTTATCGTGTAGGCAGAATTTGAATTTCAAATTTCTTATTTAATAACAAAATACTTTATCAATTAAAGTAATTGAAAATCACAGTTCATTATGTAGGGACTCGTTTTGCAGTTTAAACCAAATGGTATGGGATATTGGCTCAATGAGCCCAATACAATAAATTTGTAGAGAATGAGTTCAAAGAACTAGGCCCTCTATCACTTTAACAATGGCTAGTATGGATTCAAAAGATGATCANTTAATCTTCTATGTCTTGCTTACATTTGCATATAATGTTGGTAAATTTCCCATCCAAAAAACACATAGTATTAAAATAGTTCTGCTTTGCAAAGCAATGCCTAACTCATTGTAGCAGACCGTTTGCTCAGTAATCACCACTGTATTTAACTCACTCATGGCATTTACCAGCTTGCGGATTACCCACAATGACCCCATTTGGATTGAGACACAAAAGCATAAGAACATTCACATTGGCTTAAATATTGGTTAATCCAACTAAAATTTTACTCACAATCCAAAAATAAAACACAAGCTATTCGATAATTACAAACTAGGCAAAATGTATTTAAGCTATAATACTTGGGTAAAAAAATTACCTAGCATAATTCAAGTATGCATTTGTTGTTATTATTGATAGATAGGATATAATTTCAACTTATGTCGTATACTCAACGATGATTACTCTTTATTATCATGCTAAGATACTAATCAATTTATGTGTAGGCAGAATTTGAATTTCAAATTTCTTATTTAATAACAAAATACTTTATCAATTAAAGTAATTGAAAATCACAGTTCATTATGTAGGGACTCGTTTTGCAGTTTAAACCTAAATGGTATGGGATATTGGCTCAATGAGCCCAATACAATAAATTTGTAGAGAATGAGTCAAAGAACTAGGCCCTCTATCACTTTAACAATGGCTAGTATGGATTCAAAAGATGATCAAGCAAAAATCAAAACACATAAGATTGAATGAATTCATTGTCCGAGGAGGCAAATTTTAATATAAACCAACAGAATTGATTGCAAGTACAACTTTGATTGTTACAATCCCTCTCTAATTCCCCCCCCCCCCCCCTCCTCCCTTATGAAGGGTTTCACCCATTATATAGCTTCCCTTTGGATCATCTTGACTCTACATTTGTTGCTTATCTAAGCTTTCACTTGAATACTTGTCCCATCAGACATCCTTTTTGACTTTCTGTGAGTTGTGGTAGCCAAGGTATCATTGTTTAGGCGTCTTCTCTACATAAATGCGACTAGAAAAGTAAATGCAGTGCAATTAATGTAGTGGTAGCAATTTTCCCTTAGATATTTTTGAGTTCTTATTGCTTTTATACGGGCATGATTCACGTCTTTATCGAGGGAACCTTCTGGAGGATCACCCAGGTTGTTGGAATACAGATTTGAACTATATTCATCATGTCCGAGGAGGAGTTACTTCTTGGACTCCTCTTCATCTGTTCCTTCCTTTCGAGATTTTAAATTTGAAACTTTTCATGATCATTTGCCTTCCTCGGACATATTCACGTCTTCGGATGAGACCCAAGGCCCAATATGCAATTATGCGCCTCTGTCCCTACACATTATATTATTTAAATATTTCATTGACACAAATTGTAAACTTTTTGTAATAAAAGCGATAGTAATTTTAATATTTTCCTATAAGCTTTTCAATGTAGATGAAGGATGTTCCAACATATATCAATAATGTACTCATAGCGAATTTTGGCTAATTTTCTGTTTAATGAAATCAGTCCATCTTTTTTTTATTTTTTTCCCTGCTATTAAGAAAAAAAAAAGTATTTTGTGTTTTACTTTTTACAGGTTTACCATACTGCCCTATTTTTATTCCTAAAATTACCATTAACAAACCTTGGACCCGACCAAAAATCCGGGAACACTCAACAAACCCATGACAAAGGGTCTTGGTGTTGACCGATGACTATGGAGAGGGAGAGCTAGAAAAGTAAACTGGCCCTAGGGTTAATTAACCCTAGAGTTAGGGGCCTGGGAGCTGGGACGACATAAACTTGACCATGGTTGAGGTACATGGTTAGAGATTGTTGCCTTCGTTTTAGGAATGCACATGGAACATGTTAAATTTGTGATTACTTACATTCATTAATTGTCATTGACAATCTTGCTCTGCGGACCTAAAATCTCTACAGGTACAGGAAGTTATCCAAATTTCAAATTTCAATTAATGTTAATTAATACTTAATTGAATATCACTAATTTATTTAATCTATTTTTTTTATTATCTAATTAATTGAATGCTTGATCTTTTGCAACTTCTGGGATTTTTTTAACTTTTTTACGTCTGCTTGCTTCGTGACGCGTGGAAGACAATTGAATATCAGTGATTTAATATATAATCTATTTGACTTTGGTTTTGACAGTGGGGTAAATGGTTGATACACATTTTTGTAACCCATAATACTCATCGAATTAACACCATGGTATTACTTACTTGTATTTTGCAACCCTAAAACTCATCGAATTAAGTTCGATGTTTGTAACTTGTACTAATTTTCATGTTTTGGTCTTGTTTAAGATGTATACTTGCTTCGTGACGCGTGGAAGACAATTGAATATCAGTGATTTAATATATAATCTATTTGACTTTGGTTTTGACAGTGGGGTAAATGGTTGATACACATTTTTGTAACCCATAATACTCATCGAATTAACACCATGGTATTACTTACTTGTATTTTGCAACCCTAAAACTCATCGAATTAAGTTCGATGTTTGTAACTTGTACTAATTTTCATGTTTTGGTCTTGTTTAAGATGTAATTTTATAAAAAGAACATCACTAAAACACATTGTCTCACAAAAAGGTAGATGCTTTCAAAACATCTTTATTTAATTTAAACAAAAAGGGGTGTTCAGATTTTGAATAAAATAAAAGGCAAGTTGTAAAAATTATCGATATCAATTCCATTGCTTTTCAAAAACGGTTGTATCTTAAGAAGACATCCCAAAGTAGAAAGAATCAACACTATATAACAAAAAAGAAATCTTTCCTCGTTATGAAAAAAAGAAAAAACCAAAAGGTAAGGGAAAAAACTAATTATGTAATGAAGAAACTTATTGAGATTTGATAAATATATATACTTTTATAATAATGATAATAACAAGTGGAGGAGGGAATCATGTCAGGGGTAGGCCTAAAAATCGAGTTAGAAAGCTCTAATCTGAGTAAGCATGTCCTTGTTAGCCCAACTCAATGAAGTTGAGACCTAAACACACAACTTGATATTGGTGAGTCAGGGCTAGCGATCCTCAAAAATATTTGTCTAGGGTCTAAAGTCTCACGACAAACAACCTAATAAGCTTAAGTTATATCATGAGTTGACTTGGTTCTTACGCTGAGACATTCAATGCTAGTACTGGATCCATAAAAGCGTAAGGAAAGTTTAGTGCCCCCGGAAATCAAGATTAAGGTCAATAGAGAGGCATCCCCATTTTGCATGTATTAAGACAAATTTATCATTGTTGGCACTAAATTTAACTTGATTGCCCGTGAGTAGGTCATTCTCGTTCTGCACTTAGATGATTAGTGAGTTTGAAATATTTCTAATTTCTTAGAATTATCCAATCTCACACTACCCTTAATTTGGTACACGTTAAGTCTATGAATCAATATCTCACCCTTTTGACGTTTAGTAAGCTACTTTAATTTGTACTTATTTATTCATTTTATGCTTTAAAAAAAATAAAGAACATTTGATACAAGTTAAATGTATGTGGACAGAAATTCAAAAAGTTGGGCATGAAAAAATATAGCAAAAGAAAAACATCGACACGAAATTTGACCCAAAAAAGAAAAATTCGATTCTAAAAAAATTCATAATGGCCAAAACAATGTATGTGAACCCAATCATTATTTACTTTACATCCACCAAAAAAAAAAAAAGAGAAACCCATAAGCCAATACAATACATGCACCATAATACTGTATCAAGTATCAACGTGATGTTGTTATAAAAAAAAAAAAATATATATATATATATATAAACCGTGATGTAATTTTATTTATTTATTAAATGTGATGTATTTATTTTATAAATAATTTGATAAAGTAGAGAGTGACTACACGTGCTTGAACCGAGAGTAAGACTGAAAAAATATAGAAGTACGTGTGAATTCAGTGTTTAAGATCTGAAGAAGAAGCAGAAACAGAAGATGGAAAAAGAAGAAATTCACCTGAATGATGGCATTGGTCTAAACTTGGACTTTTCGAATCCCCACAAGAAAAAAAAAAAAAAAAAAAAAAAAAAAAAAAAAAAAAAACAAAACCCAATTTAAAAAAAACAAAGAAAAAAGAAAAAAAGAGAAGCTTGTATGTGTCAGTATTGCCTATATGTTTGTTCTGTTCCGTCAAATCCCTCTCTCACTCACATTCACATTAACTCTCTCACTCACTCACTCGTTCATTCATTTGCACAGTCTGGTCGGCAACCAAAAGAAGCTTCAGGTTGCTATAACACTTCAAACATAAAACAAAAACACAAACCTCATCAAAGTCTCATCTCAAACAACACTGTTTCTTTCTCTAACCAAAGTCACAACCTTTCTCTCATTCTCTGTTCTCTCTAAAGAATTGGGTTGAGACTAAAACTCTTTTAGAAGAGTTGCGTAATCCGGATTTTTCGTTATCTTATCTTGATTGAAAGGTAAATCGTAACCGACTCATGACTCTTTTATATCCACTATATAATACACAATATATCTTAAATGTTACCTATGTAATATTCTTGAACGTCTTGTATGGTTTGTGAGAAACCTGCCGGAAATTTTCCATGGTTTGAAGAAACCCAAGTTTTAGAATTTTGTTTTTCTTTCTTTCTGATTTAGTGTTTAGATTTTATCAAAAGCTATAAGTTTCTCAGTGTCTACACACAGACTATTTTCTGTCTGTTTCTATGTTTGAACAAAGAAAATTCTGTATTTTTTTTTTATATATTTCTTACTCGAGCTTTTTGATTGTTAGCAGTGTTCTTACTTGGGAAAAGTCAAGGACTTGAGTACTATAAAGGCTTTGGATTCGAACAAAAATGATTACTGTGATGGATTCTGTGAAAGAAAAACCAATGAGAAACTCCGACAAGGGCTTGGATTCTCAGCTATGGCACGCCTGTGCTGGTGGGATGGTTCAAATGCCACCCATTAACTCAAAGGTCTTCTATTTCCCTCAGGGCCACGCTGAACACGCTCTGGGAGGGAACGTGGACTTTGGGAATTCTCGGATTCCTTCTCTGATTCCCTGCAGGGTCAATACCATAAGATACATGGCAGACCCTGAGAGCGATGAGGTTTATGCTAAGTTAAAGTTAGTACCTTTGAGAAATAATGAATTGGATTTTGAGGATGATGGGTTCTTAGGAGCTAGTGGGGTTGATCAAGGTCAAGAGAAACTTGTTTCTTTTGCTAAGACTTTGACCCAATCTGATGCAAACAATGGTGGGGGTTTCTCTGTGCCTCGTTATTGCGCAGAGACAATCTTTCCTCGTTTGGATTATAACGCTGAGCCACCGGTTCAGACTATTTTAGCCAAGGATGTGCATGGTGGGGTATGGAAATTTAGGCATATTTATAGAGGGACACCTCGTCGTCATCTTTTGACTACAGGGTGGAGTAATTTTGTCAATAGAAAGAAGCTTGTTGCTGGGGATTCAATTGTGTTTTTGAGAGCAGAGAATGGGGATCTTTGTGTTGGGATTAGGAGGGCCAAAAGGGGTATTGGTGGTGGAATTGAGTACTTGTCTGGTTGGAACCAAGAGGCTGCTAATTGTGGCTCTACTTTTGGGGTATATTCTAGTTTTATGAGGGAGAGTAAGGATAGTAGTAAACCAATGGAATTAGGGGGAAAAGTGAGGAATGAATCTGTTGTAGAAGCTGCAACTCTTGCTACTAATGGAAAGCCCTTTGAGGTTGTGTACTATCCGCGTGCAAGCACGCCGGAGTTTTTTGTTAAGGCCTCTGTTGTGAGAGCTGCAATGGAAATTCACTGGTCATCTGGGATGAGGTTTAAAATGCCTTTTGAAACTGAGGATTCCTCTCGGATTAGCTGGTTCATGGGAACCATATCTGCTGTTCAGGTCGCCGATCCTGTCCACTGGCCTGATTCTCCATGGCGCCTTTTACAGGTACTGCATACCTTGACATTCATATTATGTAACTAGTTTCTCTGTTTATTAAAAAAAATATTTTATTTTGTGTGTATCAGCTAATAATGTGACTTCAAGTTTTTGTGCTTGTTCATAGAAATCTTAGTTTCTATATTGGAATGGTTCGTTTTATTGCATGTCTCTGCAAACAAATCATATATAAAATAGCACACTTTTGGATTTATTGATTATCTTTCTTTGATTATAAAACCTTGAAATGTTCAGTGAACAGAATTCATACACTGCTTTGCTTTAATCACAGTGATGACTAGCCATATCTGTTTTAATTATTTGTTTCAGATTAAATGGTTGTTCCTTATGGTTATTGAATTTGGTCGATCATTCTAAGACTTTTGTGCAAATGATCTTCCCAGATAGTACCCAAAATTATTGTTCAATTGTTGACACAGGATATTCACACGCGTAATATTCAACGTATGCTAAATCTGAACAAGGAAAATTCCTAATTGTGTGAAGTAAATAGACTTATCTCTTCATGATTGTAGTACATCCAATGCATCACTTAATACATTGTTGTCCTGCCCTGCGTAGTTTTTCTTGTAGGCTTAAATCAGGTCTTATTTAAATGAATTATTTGCTTCTGACAAATTCCTTTCAAAATTCTATCAGGTCGCATGGGATGAGCCAGATTTACTCCAAAATGTGAAGTGCGTCAACCCATGGTTGGTCGAATTGGTATCAAACATACCAGTCATGCATATACCGACATTCTCACCACCAAGAAAAAAGATGCGGCTTCCACAGCAAGCAGACTATTCCCTAATCAGCCAATTCCCAATGCCTTCGTTTTCCAACAACCTCCTTCATACCAGCAGCCCCTTTTGTGGATTTTCAGACAATATTCCTGCAGGCATACAGGGAGCCAGGCATGCTCAATTTGGAATATCTTCAGAAGATCTCCACCACAACAACAAAATGCACTCAAGTCTATTTCCAATTGGTTTTCAGCAACTTGATCATGCTGCTACACCTAGAGTCCCTGGTGGCAACTTTATTGACCATGCTGAAAAGAATGATGCATCTTGCTTGCTCACAATGGGGAATACAACCCAGAGTATGAAAGATAACAATAAAGTAAAGGCGCCCCACATTGTATTGTTTGGTCAACTCATCTTCACTGAGGAGCAGATTTCTAAATGCTGCTCTGGTGATACAATTGGAAATAGCTCATCAGATATGAGCCCTGAGAAGGCGGCAAACTTCTCTGATGGCTCTGATTCAGTGTTACATCAAAATGTTTCATTGGAAAATTCTTCGGATGGAGGGTCTCCCTGGTACAAAGATCACCGTAATAATGATCTCGCTTTAGAGCCAGGTCATTGCAAGGTTTTTATAGAATCAGTTGATGTTGGTTGGACCCTAGACCTGTCCAGCCTTGGTTCATATGAAGAACTGTATGTAAAGCTGGCCAAAATGTTAAGGTTGGAGAGTTCACAAATACTGCTTTACCAGGATGCACTAGGTGCTGTTAAACACGCTGGAGAAGAAAGCTTTAGGTATTGAAATCTGCTTTCTCTATTCACCAATTTTTCTTGTTTGGCATTGAGAGATTTTAATTGGACCTTACTAATTATTTTTTTCTATTTTTATATTTCTTTGCAGTGAATTCGTGAAGACAGCAAGAAGGCTAACTGTTCTTACAGATTCAGTCAGTGACAACATTGAAAGTTAGCAAATGAGTAGCATTTGTTTATTGTACAGCTGAATTATCAACTTTGGTTGTTTTGATTATCACCTAACTACTCATGCTTTGGAGAGTTGTGGGAAATCTCACTTCATCCAATTTTGGAATATTGTAGCTTAGTTTTAGTTGTTTCCAAGAAACAAGTATTCTATTCATTTTGATAAATGCCAAATTCCATTCTGCAAATTCTTGGTTTTACCTTATAGTTTCTCTTGAAAATCATATAAATACATGCAATATAGCAAAGCCCTTTTTCTAGTAAATGGAGCCAGGTAGATGCTAAATGTTGTTGAGTATATTCGCTAGGGATTGGAGTAACTTTGTTTAAGATGACATTGAAAAAAATTAGTCTAAATATAGAGGGAAAGTCTTCTGTTCTTTTATCCAAGTTCAATGACATGTTGAATTGTCTAGTGGTGATAAATTTTGTCGTCTGCTTCTATGCATTGAAAAAACACAAAGTACTAAGAATGTAGGGTCCTTGCAGAGATAAAAATATTCCTCACATGTTTTGAGTGCAGATAAAAACACAAGTACATTTTTTGTTTTGGCTGTTAGCAGGATTTACCTCAGCTGGTTTACTTGTGTTTTTATCTGCACTCAAAAAAATTGTACTTGTGTTTTTATGTACTTCAGCTGATTTTATGCATGAAGACTAGTGCATACTGTATATTTTCTCTTATACATTGTTCCTTTTCATCTGCATGTTATTATAGAAAAATGTTAAAAAGTTATTATCAATCAAAACTTACAAACTAAATATATGTTTGAATTAATTTTTTGTGATTAGTGACACAATTTATAGTATCATTAACATAATATAACCTAGCAGCGATAACTGTCTTTACATGGACCACAACCAAAAGGAATATGCTGCAAATTTTGGTTCATGTCTCATCAATTTTTTATAGGGCAATAGAATGGCAGACATTGATGCTTTTTTCTCACCCATTGGTAAATCCCAATTTGAGACGTGTGGGGTTCTTCTTTATCACATTGAAGTGTCATAAGATGTCTCAATGAATTGTTTTAAAATTTGTTGTGTATAGGCTATAAGATTGAATCCCATTACAGAACAAAATATTTCTGTTAAGATCATGACATGGTATGGGTCATTGGTCAACAAATCCGTAGATTGAGGCATGAGAAGCGAGGCACTAAAACCAAAAATCTACTCAGAATTACTTTGCCAAAGTCAACAAAATCCTACTCAGAACTAACAACAATTTGCTAGGTCAAAAATACATTACTGGCCATTACGTAACCTCACACAATATTTTAGTGGCAAAGATCCTATCACTATTCAGTATTTGATCACCTTGATATAAAAGATTTGGTTCTTACACTTTTGTTTTGAACAATTACATCTCGATTTGATAAATCACACCTTATGATAGTTTTTTTTGGTTAAAAAATAATAGACACAGTTTGAATACAAACTTGGTTATAGTTTAAGGATATAACTCTCACTAAAATAATTAACATGATTATATTCTAAAAATCTAATTGTTGGATTGCCTATTCTTTGTTGTTTTAACACACACGTTGAATTTCATTTCAATTGGATATTATTTACTATTCGATTTGTAAACTTATTTTTTTATACATAATTTTAGACTACAAGAAAATGAAATTTAAATATTTGATTGATGAAATAGCTATTTATCTTAGAATTTTTTAAAATTTTATAAGCGTGGATGATAAAAGAAGAAAATTTAGTATAATTGTGGATTTGTCACATTCAATAAAAAGATATTTAGTGGAATTTTAGCCTTATGCGACAATCAAATTTATTGCTAAACTTTGTCAAAAAATAATGAATTTTATAAAACTAAAATATTAATGAGTTTAATCAAGTGATAAAACCTAAAGCTCAAGGGGTTAATTGTTAATGTCAAAAGTTCAAGCACTCAAGTTAAAGAACTAGGGTAACATTTATTAAAAAAAAAAAAAAAACCCTTTTTTTCTTCGGTCAAACTTTCTTCCATTAATTAATTAATGATTCAATTAAATACTTTAACCCTTGCTTGCTTATAATATTCCACATCCATTGTAGTACTAGTACATTTAATACTATCTCCCCCACTCTTTTATTGCAACGGTTAGTAAACCTATAACGCCTATTGTGACGAACCATGTGTTGTGCTTTAAACTTAATTGGTTCTCACATTGCAAAAACAAGGGATTCATTGTGTCTCTATTGAATCAAGAAAATATGTTTAATTTACTATTTGCACATTCAAATTTTTCTAAGTTTCGAAACATAGTAACTCGAGTGGTTTCACAATTTCAATGTCACCTTGTTGAATAAACATGATTTTAGCTTGATTTCATAAATGAGACAAGCTTTGAAACCCTCCCTAGATGAGCTTTAATTTTAACAAAAAATAATTATTATTATTATATGAGTCTCTCTCTCTCTCTCTCTCTCTCTCTCTCTCTCTAATAAGTCATACCAAGCAGACAAAGATTCACAAGTCAAGGAATGCCTTGCCTGGCCCTAGACACTTTCATTGAAGGACCTATCCCTAGTATAAAGTATTTTGTGTAACATGTTGGAAGCAAAAAATATTTGCAAAATTAAGATGACAGACAAGACACACTCTCTGTCCGTGGAAATGGGATCAATAAATAATTAACATTGACAAGTGTGATTTAAAAATGGAGTTTTTTTTTTTTTTTTTCACTATAAATTAACAAATCCCCAAAGTAATTAAAAGAATATATATATTGTGACGAACCATGTGTTGTGCTTTAAACTTCATTGGTTCTCACATTGCAAAAACAAGGGATTCATTGTGTCTCTATTGAATCAAGAAAATATGTTTAATTTACTATTTGCACATTCAAATTTTTCTAAGTTTCGAAACATAGTAACTCGAGAGGTTTCACAATTTCAATGTCACCTTGTTGAATAAACATGATTTTAGCTTGATTTCATAAATGAGACAAGCTTTGAAACCCTCCCTAGATGAGCTTTAATTTTAACAAAAAATAATTATTATTATATGAGTCTCTCTCTCTCTCTCTAATAAGTCATACCAAGCAGACAAAGATTCACAAGTCAAGGAATGCCTTGCCTGGCCCTAGACACTTTCATTGAAGGACCTATCCCTAGTATAAAGTATTTTGTGTAACATGTTGGAAGCAAATAATATTTGCAAAATTAAGATGACAGACAAGACACACTCTCTGTCCGGGGAAATGGGATCAATAAATAATCAACATTGACGAGTGTGATTTAAAAATGGAGTCCCCCCCCTATAAATTAACAAATCCCCAAAGTAATTAAAAGAATATATATATATATATATACACATATATACAATTAAAGAGTTAGAAAAGAAAAAAACTATCAAACGGCCAATTAAAAAAAGTTTTTAACCATCCAATTAAATAAAGTTTTTATGGAAAAAGAAAAAAAAATTAATATTTTGACAGTTTTTTTCATTTCTCATAAAAGTGATATCAAAACTTTTTAAAAATAGATTCTTAACCAATGCCTCAACGGAACTTGTTAACATTTTCCATATAAATATATAAACTATCAAACGGCTTTGCTATTATAACAAGGTCAACCATGCCACCACGATGTTAGAGGCAATTAACAAAAGAAAAATGTTATAGAATTGAATTTTACTAACTTTCTTGACAGACACAAAGTGTTGAATTTGAGAAGTGACTACAGATTTCAATGGCTTGGATCCGTGTTACACTGCTCTAACATGTTTATTTTAGTGACTTAGATCCAAGAATTTTATAGATATGTTCGTGGGTCAACCGAAAAATCTGATTTCCAACATGGGAATTCGAGCACTCCAACCTGTTCTCCAATCTCTTCTTTCTTAATTTTAGTGACTTAGATCCAAGAATTTTATAGATATGTTCGTGGGTCAACCGAAAAATCTGATTTCCAACATGGGAATTCGAGCACTCCAACCTGTTCTCCAATCTCTTCTTTCTTATTTTTTATATGTAATTACGGATCACAAAGGAAAACAAACTTAAAACATGGAGCATTGAGACCAGTATTATCTACTATTTATTCATTCTAAGTCAACTCACAATTTTTTTATAAAAAATTTCGTCAACTCACAAATTGTCAAACATCATTGTGTTTTGTATATATTGTTTCTTGGAGATATTGTTATGAAAGATAAAATTACAATGAACAAATTGGTAAATGGATAAGAATCTAAAAATTCGAATAAAAGAATGGAGACATGAATGAGAACTTAAAATTTCGTTTAATGGTTTTTTTCATGAGCATCTGTTTATGGTTCAGTATGTTGTTTTCATTTGATTTAATGTGTTGAAAGGAAAGAAAGCCTCCATCACAAAAATTTGCTTTTAACTTTTCACATTCTTTATAGAAATGTATAACTCCTCAACCTCACGCAAAGAGAAATAATAATACCACAGAACCACTATTGATGAAAGTAATGCTAATCTTTAATTCTTTATTGCCATATTAGGTAGTATTTGAAATATGTCATTGTTTGTCTAATATGATTTCTAATTCCTATGTGGTTGAATATGATTTCATTGTGGGATTAAATGAGGTTCTTTCTATGGCGAATGCAATCTTTAACATGTTATGTGTTTTTTTTAATTAATACTTTGTGTGTGATTAGGATATGCTTAGAGCTCTTTTAATAAAAACTTTATTTAAACATGGTCTATCAACACATAAGTGGAGACCAGCCAATAGGCCGGGCAATCTTGGCTACTTAACACTTTCCCAAGCCGTAGCTTAACTTTGGACCTAATGTTTGGTGTGTATGCCTCTGCAAGAGGCTCAAGTTGGTTCCTAAACCTACACCCCAACCCTTTGTCTCTTAGGCCCACTTGATCGAGGCATACTCCCAAATAGTACACCTTGTCATAGGACAATGCACTCACAGTGAAAAATATTAAATAAATAAATACAAATAATATTTTGTGGTACCCCAAAACTCTTCAAGTAGTAGTATTTGGGCCGCAATTTATTTTATTGTGGGCTATATCACTATCCTACATGTTAGGCCTCAAAACTTCGCCTGATTCATATTATCCTGATCTTACCTCCAGTTTTTTCCTCTAATTTCCCTTTGTTCCCCTGTGTTTCCCAATGTTTCTCTCTTTATTTCTCACTCCCCAGCTTTTTCCAACCAACCCCCATGTTGACCTCCTTCCCCTCTTTTATAGTCTCGCATTAGTGGGGTTGTCATCATTTCTTTCCCATTTTACACGTATTCCTACATCCACCAGAATCCCAAGGAATCCTTACAACTTCAAAGGATTCCCTTGGAACTTGTTCCAGATGCCAAACAATGCTCAGCAACGGATTCCCCAAAGTCACTGGCATTGCTTGATTACCGACCTTAATTTGGCTGTCCCCTCACCGCCTTCCCTTTGGTTTGCTATTTTATATTGGGCCCAACTTGGCCCGAGTGTAATTTTGTTTACCTCGAGCGATACCCCAAGACTCTTACCCATTTCCTCAATGAACTGACCCCACCATGATAGGCTTAAGCTACGTGGGCCAACCCCACTACAGTAGGCCTAAGCCACATGGACACTTCTCTTAGTGTTGGGCTTTGGTGGCGTGAGCCGTTCCCAGTCTCGGGGCCCAAGCCCCTTTCTAAACATGTGCATAATGTGTTAATCATTTGTATGTCATATTTTTTAGATACATTTGTAATTACGTACATTTATATTTCATAAATTTAGGTTTTGATTGTATAACCTCATGCACATTTGTATTTCATAAAAGAGACTCCAAGAACAAAAATATGTTTAAACATATTTTTCATTTAAGATTTTAACTCTTTATGTTTTGATTGTTTGGGAGAGGATCAAATGGAGAATGAGTTTGTTATGGCATAGATTTTTGGAATTTCTGGATGGTTGTTAGTCTGGACTTAGGCTTAGACAGTTTAAACATTGTCTAGATAGATGTGGTATCCAGGTAGCCATGAGTGGCTAAGAAAATAGAAAAGTCCGATACTACTACAGTCCTCTTTCCTTGTAAAACATCGTAGGTTCATGATGCAAAGAGGGTGCCATCAAACAAAAACTCAAGAACTTATGTTTCAACTTTTTTTTTCTTTATCTTCTAACACCTTAAAGAAAAATATGCTGATAAAGAAAAATATTTAAAGAGATTTTTATTATCAATTTCTTATAATTAATCAAAACTTTTGCTCATTTTCTCACCTACTATTTATCCCAACTTTCCAATTAATTTTCTCTCTTTATTTTTATTTCTTTTACTAAATACTTTAATTGTGATAATTTTAACTTACCTCTCTTAAAAATAATAGTAATGTGTCAAATATAAATTCAAAATTGTCAAAAAGAAATAGCAAAAGGAGTTAACAAGAGCTATGTTGAAAAGAGGAACGATATTGTTTTAGAGCAAAGTAGAATTTGTTAAAGCGATTCTTTTGAAATGGGTTTCAATCTTTTAGATTATGTTTAATAACTCCATCTTCTTCCCTCATTTTCAAAATTTACTTTGAGAGAGAGAGAGAGAGAGAGAGAGAGATGCATTTTTTTTTTTTAAGAAACAGAGAGAGGTGCAAGTTAAAGGGCATAAATTTTTTGTGTAGAATTTAAATGTGTATGAAATAGTTTATACTTGACAAAACTTTATGCAATACGAGCAATAATTGAGAATGCTATTACAATTAACCACTAATCATTGAAATCATGCTATTACAATTAAACAAATTGATTCAAACTTATAACTAATAAGTAGATTGTAACTCCTTACATATGTAGGGTGTATTTAGACTATCACATATGATGCCATTACCATTAAATTATCATTTATCATTTGAACACAAAAAAATAAAAAATAAAAAATAAAAAACATTTATGGATAACTACAATTAGATATGCATGAAATGTTCATACTACTTAATAAAGTTTCTTCTACCAAATAAAGATATACAAGCAATGACCAAAAGATCAGAGGATGACCTAATATGTGTAATACTCTATTTGTTTTGAAGGAAAATATTGTGTAAAGATAATTTTTCGTGTTTTCCAGTATTTGGTAGCATAAAAAAAGATAATTCAAAAGAAAACTATCTTTGGTCGGTATAAAAAGTATAACTTACTTTTAGAGATTGTTTTCCATTAAATATTTTTGGAAAACAACTCTATAGTTTTGTAGAAAATACTTCTTTGAAAATGACTCATTTTCTAAAAAATATCTTCGCTGAAACAAACAGAGCATAACATCTAACACATGTAAACCCATCTTCCCTTAGAACGTCGAAGCACCTCAGTAAAAACATCAATACACCACTCTACAGTCTACGCTACGCCTACTCTTACAGTCTTCTCAACAAATCCAACTCCAATCTAATAATCTATTTCTATACTGCACTTCCCGCTCTTTGAGATGTCAAGTAAAAACTTACATTTCTATACTAATATGTTGTTTTTAATTCTCATTCTGGTGTCGTAAAACAACTTATCATTATAGTTCTTAAATATTACTTAAAGAGGCTCTCATTTAAGTCATAATTTTGAGTATAATACGATATATATGTATTGTATCAATTGAAAGAATGATGTATCGACCATATTTATGAATTGTATGATATACAAATGCGTATAAGATGAATAGTACATATTGGACAATACGTAATCATGAAAGTTTAAATTGTGTTTTGTTTGTTAAAATTTGTGCTTTGATTAGAGTCCAATAAGATGTTAGCTTTGTTTTTAACACAAATTATTGGACTATATTCAATCAGTAAAATAAGGTGCTTATTATCTTTTTACTTCTCTGTGTCTCCTACCAAATGTATATTTCAGATACTTCATTTTCACATTTGCAAATTTCATTTCTATATTATATATAAGGTATTAAATGATAATATAATTATTTTTTCATTATTGTTGTTGTAAGTCTAAGAAGTTAGAATGCCAAGAAAAAGTTACTAAAATAGAAGAACAAGAAGAAATTACAAATATTGATGATGATGATGATGAGGAAGATGTCAATGAAAAAATAATTTTGCAAGATGATCAACATGTTGATAACATAAATTTTGAGGGAGTTGATTAGACAAGATGATAAATATGATAAGAAAGTAATTATTTATTATATGTCATGTATTATCATTTTGGACAAATTTGGCTCCAAACATGTTCTAAACTATATTTTCCAACTCATTAAGTGACAAACTATAAAACTATCCATGTGTATTATTTAAACAAATCACATGACTCATTAAAAAAGTTCGGTAACTAAACACATAGATAGTTTCTTCAATTACGACATAATAGGTTAGAGTAAAATAGCTCCAAATATGTTTGAAACCAAACATTTTCCTATCACTTTTGAATTTAATCAATTTGAACATGGATGTTATGAACATATTATAATTTGATTTATTTAATTCGCTTTGATAATTATTACTACATAAGTAATAATTAAATTAGTCATTAGTTGATTCTAAAAAAAATATAGTCATTAGTCATATATTACCTTTTATATATGAATATATAAAGTTTTATTTATTTATAAATCTTATTAAGTATTTATGTATTTTACAATGCTATACACATTTTTACATCCATGAATCTAGTACCTAATCTTGACGCATTATGGTAAAATGTTGCTCTTCCCTGCTTCATCTCTTAAAATTCTCAAGGAAGATACAATCAGTTTTATCCTTCTTTGCTCAATCCTTATTGACAACATTTGGAGAATCAGAAGTTTAACCATTTTTTGCAGGTCACATTCCCGATCTTAGAAAAGCTGCAAGAGATATAAACAAATCCTATGAGGCTCATCTTGAAGCTTGGTCAACCCTCAGGCCTCCAAGATTATCCAAATGACTTCCTCCTATTGCCTGGGTCAAAATAAATTATGATGTAGCAAGTAGACCAAATCTCTCATTGGCAGCAGCTTTCTGTAGAAATTACAAAGGTTAAGTCCTGTTTTTGCACACTTCGTCAGATCCCCTCCTCGGTGAAGTCAATGCAGCTCCTTTAGCCTTGAAACTTTCTGTCCAGCAATCTCACTCGTGTTCAATTTGAAGGCGATTTTTTGGCAATAACAGAAGCTCTCAAAAAAATACTGCTTCTGCTACCTCTGCACCAGATTTTCTTCTTCCTATTTTGAATATTATAAATGAATCTTTAAGATCCTCTTGTTGGGATTTTTGTTTTGTTCCCAGGAATATGAATTTTTTAGCCCATAATGTTGCTTCTTGGGCATCCTTTTGTAAAACAAAACTGGGACGACCTTTAACCATCTTTAACCTCGCTACTTGGGTTTTCTGCCCAGATGTTAGAGATGGTTTAGGGCCCCTCTTTCTTCACTGACGTCATCTTCGAGCTTCCTCTCTTTCTGGAAGTCCTAATAAATGCTTAAGGGCAGCTGGGATCACTAAGTAAAGATCACTCAACAGTAACCCATAACCAGAGACCCAACAGGAAAAATATAAAAAAAACATCACATAGAGAGGCGATGGGAACACTGAAAAGAGTGGCGAAGTGCTGAAAAAAATATACAAAGAATCGAACCCAATTGAGCACATGGTTATCAATCAAAGAAAATAAGCAAAACTCAGAAGGAATAGAGCATAACCTACCGATCAAAGATAATATGCAAAACACAAAAGCAATTGAGAATAATCACATACACACACATATATATCAAAACTTAAAGAAAATTTCATTAGATTCTACAATTAAAGTCCAATTTTTTATCATGTGTCCTAAATTAATTATTTATTTTTAGAGAATTTTATTTCTTGATTTCGGAGTCAAATGTAAAACCACATCATAAATATCTATCTATGTGAGTTATTGCCTACAAAAACTAAAAAGTCTAGAATTAATGAACATAAATTTTGCTTTCTTTTAAATAAATAAAAAAAAAAGACAATTTACATTTTGGACTTAATAATGTTCTTTCAAGACTTTTTAAAGAGTTAAAAAAATATATAAAAATGACTATCAATAATATTTAAAATATATAGCGTAAAAATTATATTATGCATTTTAATGTATATATTTTATATACATCCATGCATATGAATGAAATTACAAGTTAGTTAAAATAAAAGGCAAGATCGACTTCAAATTATAGGATTGTATGATCCTACAAACCCAGCAATTCTAGCATCAGTCTTGAGCCCTAAGCAATCCTAATTGATTTGATATTGTAGGATCATAGGATTGTACAATCTGCATCTCACTTTTAACAACCATGCAAGAAATAGCAGTATGTGGAACAAAATTGAAAATTCAATTGAAGTCTAATTTGATTTTCTCTGAGTTTGGCTTTTAATATATATATAGAGAGAGAGAGATAGGTTACGACATATTTTGTCCCTACCATTACTCTTGTCATGCAAAACAAGTATTCCAGGAGTAGCTAAAACATAATTGTCTAGATGAATAGATTTAAAAATTGGTATCGCTTTAATTGGTTGTAACCAATCCCGTCCCAAAAAAAAAACAAACAAAAACATTATAGGCTTTTTAATGCAAGACAACTCCACTTACCAAATATGGAAAAAAAAAAAAGAAAAAGAAAAGAGTAAGAACTCCAAATTGGAAATTAATTGGCCCTCACTATTCATCATCAGCGGATGCAGAAGATTGATGGGGGAAAGTAGACCACACATCGGCCCATGTCGTCCGTCCATCAGTCACCTCCTTAATGACCAATGCTGCCTGTTCCACATCAACACGGATTTGATCCTTGCTGTCCCTCTCCCGGATTGTCACTGAGGACGTTGAATCAACAGTGATTGCAAAGGGTACCCCAAGTTCATCAGTCCTTGCATATCGTTTACCAATTGATGTCCCTAGTAAACATCATTCAAACATTGAGACAATCAGAAACATTCCACATATAAATGCATTAGGCAGTCCTCCATCTTATCATTTTCTGAGGCAAACAATTACCTTTCTATTGTAATTGATCTTATTGCAATACAGAGTAAAGAAAATGCATTCATTGCCAAAGAAATGATGACTGACGTTTAAATCCTAAGATGAATTTAATAGGCCGATTCAATAAACTTGTTGAAATTCAATGTAAATTTAAATGCTAACAATTTTAAATGCTACACGGATCACATGAAAATTAACTTTCAAGGGGAATAGAGACACCCTCAAGTGCTTCCCCTGTTGCCTTACTCCCAAAGAGAGAAAATTTTATACATGTACAGACTTCTTTTTATTTTTTGATAGGTATATACATTTACACAGTATACACTTCAGTCACCTGGATTTCTAGATGATGGTAATTTTATCTAAAAACTTTGATGAAAGTACACAAATCATTGGTTTCATACTTCTTAAAATTGGCAGAGACTACAGCTCACAAAATGGATTAAAAGGAAGAAAAAATATACCGACACATGCAGTCAAGCAAGCGAGAAAAAATGCCCCTAACCAATGTCCATATTCACAAATTAGTGGAAAGATGAAATACCTGTAATGTCAATCTTATGTGAGATTCCAGCTGTAGTCAATGATTGAGAAATGACTTTAGCAACCTCCTCATATTGTTGATTCTGAACAAGTGGGAAATCTAATTATTAGTGCGCCTTTGCAATAGATTTTTATAATTTATTTGAGAAGTACGATAAATATTAACAAAAATCATTGTATCGCGATCAAAACATTATGTTTTTTTTTTTTTTTTTTTTTTGAGGGGGTCAAAACATTATGTTAAAAAGTAAAAATCTAAGTATAAACATATGTCAACAAACTATTTAATTTTTTCCCCTTATTGAATAAATCAATCAAGAATGACTCAATTGGATATTCTACCAAATGATAAAATTGTATTTCTTTTCAAGAGTTGCCATTTAAAAAAAAAAATGAATATCATTAGCATTAAATTCAAGTATGAACATTTTATATGTACCTAATTATAGTTTTATTTTATTTATTACTATTATAGGTAGATAGTGGGAGACAGGTAGATGGGGTTGGAAGTTGTAACCACATATATGGGGCATGTACTTAGTTATCACTTGAACCCATATATTTATGAGTAATGCTATAGTCACAGATCATTTTATAATATTTTTACAAATTGTTGATGTGGTGAACTTCTTATTGATTTTTATATAGACTTACCATTAACATTACTTTTTCATTTATCAATAACCACTTACCACATTAACAGTTTGTAATTTTATTTTATTTTATTTTGTTGTAAAAAAAGTTTGTATCTGTAGTATTACTCTATATATATTGTAGTTATTTTTAAATGAAATGTTATGTCCATAATATTTTTCATAATACTTTATAATAAATCTTAATTAGTAAATTGTTACAAACAGTTATATGTGTACCAAAAAGTAATTTAAGTAATAAATTTAAATTGAAACCAATAAAAGTTTACCACCTAAGATTTGTTATGAAAGTACAGTAAAAAACATATTTACCGTAGAATTTCTCTATTTTGAAGGCTAAAGTTTGAGAGTTTTTAATTTTATACTTAGAAATTTCAGAATTTCGATCTTATCCTTGAAGGAACTTCGTTCATATTTTTCATTAAGCAGCACATAAACTTACCAAACTTGTATACTTTATCCAATAAAATGATTATAACATGTAATTTATGTGGCATAAAAAAATAAAAAAAAAACTTGAAATAATTAAAAAATTAAAGTCGCTTTGATGAGATGCCATGTATTGTGCCAATAGATTTACTCAATGGTTAGGATTAAAAACAAGGGTATTTATTTTATTTTATTTTACTCAATACGCAGGGTACATGATTCTCAAAACCATTTAGATAAAACCCTAGTGGAAAAAAAAAAAAAAAAAAAAGTTATCGCCGGGCTAGAAGGCTCGTACTCGCATCGCATGCGTCATTTTCTTCTTAAAGCTCTATCAAAACATTCCTTTGGTCACAATTTCTTATCTCCTCTCACTACTCTCCGCTCCGCTCACTCAACCCTATCCCACGCGTTCACGCGCCGCCCCCCTACACGACGATTCAAATGGAGGAGACTCTCCGTAAAGCCCTAGCCGAGAAGCAATCGGCCGTGGATTCACAAGGCAACGCCGTGCGTGCTCTCAAGGCTGCCAAAGCCGCCAAGGCCGAAGTCGATGCCGCAATCGAAGCCCTCAACGGGTTGAAGCTCGAGAAGGCCTCGATCGAGAAGCAGCTCCAGGCTGCCGTCTCCGGCGCCGGCGGCGATGGGTCGCTCAACAGGGAAGCTTTCCGGCAAACCGTGAATAACACGCTCGAGCGGCGGCTATTTTACATTCCGTCGTTCAAAATCTACCGCGGCGTTGCTGGGCTTTACGATTACGGGCCTCCCGGTTGCGCTGTCAAGTCTAACGTCCTCGGTTTCTGGCGCCAGGTTAGCTCAAAGCTCAAATTCTCCGTATCTACTTTGTCTTTGTTTTGAAACTAGCAACTCAGGGTTTGGTTATAGCATAGATTGCTTGAAGAAGTTTGTGCATGCATTGCGTTGAGAATATATTGTTAGGATTTCGGGTTATAATGTAGAACACAGAAAGACACTTTTATATATGTTATTTGAATTGCTTATTACTTCATTCAGTATAACAGTTTTACGGTTTTTTTTTTTTTTGGGGTAGTGATGGGGTATGTAATGTGATTGATGTGTCAATCAAATCCAATAAAACAGTGTTTTAATTATTAATCTTGATGTATGGAGCTTGTAAATTCATAATAAGTTAGGAGTTAAAAATGAGAGAGCCTCCTGGGTGCTTAGCCCGGCATGGATTACCCAGTAATTGGTTCTAGTGGGTGGGGTCAGTTGCCTATAGGAATATTATTAACAGTCGACATGCAACTAATCTGAGTAAAGTTCTCCTATGTCATCACAAGAAAAAAGAAAAAAAAATGGGGGAGTACAGTGCAGGCTTGTGGTTATAGTTTGGCTCTCGGGGGTTTAGTTTTTCAGAGTATTTGAAGGTTTGGGGGAGTGGACAGAACATAACCTTTGCATCTCACTTGTAATGGTTCAGGTTTTATTACAGGCTGCCATGTTATTTAAAATTATTTTTAATGACATGGTACTCAATATGCCACTAGATTTAGAACATCCAATTTGAACCATGAAGTGATTATCGTCAAGTGCTGCAGGCATGGTTCTGTTGATCTTGTGTTGTCTAGTTTTGAAATCTTAAGCAAAGGGGAGGGGAGAAGAGATGGGTTGATGCACAATGCACCATGAATAAAGCATGCAATATTGTCATTCGTTGTATCTACATCTGTGTTCAAGTTATAAGTCATCATTTTCATTTTTAATGACCTTGGCAGCCATTTTACTTGAAATTCAACCATGATGGAACTTTTTTGCTAGCATTTGACCTATATTTTTTAAGATTTCATTAATGAACCAGTGTGAATGATGACAAACTTAGAAGCTGTGCATTTATGTCAACATTAAACATTCCTATTGCAAAATTAGTTCATTCAAATTTTAATTTTGGGTTTTGTTTGCAGCATTTCGTGCTTGAGGAGAACATGCTGGAAGTTGATTGCCCATGTGTCACACCTGAGGTTGTCCTGAAGGCATCTGGGCATGTTGATAAATTCACTGACCTTATGGTCAAGGATGAGAAAACGGGCACCTGCTACCGTGCTGACCACTTGCTCAAGGACTTTTGCAATGAGAAGCTTCAGAAAGACCTTAGCATAACTGCAGAGAAGGCAGCAGAACTGAAACATGTACTTGCAGTCTTGGATGATCTCTCATCTGAAGAGCTGGGTGCAAAGATCAAGGAGTATGGCATTACAGCTCCAGACACAAAGAATCCACTGTCTGATCCGTATCCGTTCAACTTAATGTTTCAAACATCGATAGGCCCATCTGGCTTGAGTCCTGGGTGAGTATTTGGTAGACATACCTGTATTCTTAGGAATTATTTTGTCCCTACCAAATAAGTGGGGAATGCACTCACAATGAGGTCCTTTTTTTGTAGGGTGGGGGGTGTTTACATCTGATTGTATTAAACTCTTTTGATTGACTTTGATCATCTCTTGAATTTGTATGCAGAATTATGAGTACTTACCCTTGGAAGCAGAATTATTAATTATTTCATTTTCTGCAGGTATATGCGTCCTGAAACTGCGCAAGGCATATTTGTTAATTTTAAGGACTTGTACTATTACAATGGTAACAAGCTCCCCTTTGCTGCCGCTCAAATTGGTCAGGCTTTCAGGAATGAGGTAATTCTCTCCCTAAAAGTGAAAAGCATTTAACAAATGAGGCAAGTCTTTCAGAAATGCGTTTAACTTATTTTTCTAACAAATTGCTTCTAACTTTTACTTGTCAAATAAAAAAGTGAAAAGCTGTTTCTGTGCATGTTGCGTGGGCTTATGCTAGTATTTCTTTATGTAAATTGCTATATTGTGTGGAACTGAGAATGTTTCTCAACTCCTGTTACCTGGGTCTTGAGTGTCACAGAGAGAGAAAGAGCTAATGTGATTTTTCATATGGGCAGATTTCTCCTCGCCAAGGCCTTTTGAGAGTCCGTGAGTTCACCCTGGCTGAGATTGAGCACTTTGTAGATCCTGAAAACAAGTCCCACCCAAAATTTTCAGAAGTCGCTAACTTGGAGTTTTTAATGTTCCCAAGAGAAGAACAAATGTCTGGCCATTCAGCAAAGAAAATTCCACTGGGTGAAGCAGTTTCAAGGGTTGGTTTGAAGAATATCTGCTTTTTTCCCCCTCCTTTTTGGTTTGGTTTGGCTTGGCTTCTCCTCTCTCAATTTCTAGGTTGCCTTTTTTTATGTGACAATGCTGTGGTTAATGTTTCTAGGGAATTGTCAACAATGAAACTCTTGGCTACTTTATTGGGAGAGTATATCTGTTCTTAACTCGCCTTGGTATAGATGAAGACCGTTTACGGTTCCGGCAGCATCTAGCAAATGAAATGGCCCATTATGCAGCTGACTGTTGGGATGCTGAGATTGAGAGTTCCTACGGGTGGATTGAATGTGTTGGTATTGCTGATAGGTCTGCATATGACTTGCGTGCTCATACGGTAAGAATTTGATTGGTATTATTTCAGGATTCTTACAATTAGACAGTAAACTAGATGTTTTTGAAAAATTATATGCTCCAATCACTTTAATGATGAGATGCCATGATTTCTAAGAATAAAATGGATAGTTTAAGTTCATTTTGCCACATTATTGCTCAGAAAGCTTGCTAATATGATATGAACCTTCATTGTTATCATAATAAGTTAGTTAATGCTTTTATTTACAAGCTGCTGACAACATATATTGTATCAAGACATTGTACCATTACAACATAGAAGAAAATGCTAAGGATGTATCTACTTTACTTTCTGGCAATAGTGATGCTATGTTGTTATGGAATTTTGATATTTGATCTGTGACAGGATAAAAGTGGTGTTGCGCTTGTGGCTCAAGAAAAATTCTCGGAACCTAGAGAAGTAGAGGTAATCCTTCTGTTAATTTACCATACCCACCATCATCATAATTAGTACTATAAACATGGGTGCATTACTTTTGTCACAACACAACAAGAAGCTCTTTTTAGTACACCTGCTTGAAAATTGCTTGACTCATGGTGTATAATTTCAGAAACTAGTCATCAATCCAGTGAAAAAAGAGCTGGGTCTTGCATTCAAGGGGAACCAAAGGATGGTGGTTGAAGCTTTGGAGGTATACAATTCAGTAGCCCTCTTCGGTCCTGGATGCCATGATTTTCAGAAAATGTAGAGCTGCATTAATGTTGATCTATTATTTGTTTTATTTTTTTGTGTTAGGCAATGAATGAAAAAGAAGCTTTGGAAATGAAGGCCACTTTAGAATCCAAGGGGGAGACTGAGTTTTTGGTGTGCACACTTGGGAAAAATATAACTATTACAAAGAGCATGGTCACAATTTCAAAGGAGATTAAGAAAGAACACCAGAGAGTTTTTACACCATCTGTGATCGAGCCATCTTTTGGCATTGGGAGGATAATATATTGCCTCTATGAACATTCTTTCTACACAAGGCCAAGTAAAGCTGGGGATGAGCAGTTAAATGTTTTCCGTTTCCCGCCTCTTGTTGCACCTATAAAATGCACAGT
>NW_027071805.1:1624281-1631781 GCF_002906115.3 Quercus suber | reverse complement strand
ATGTTAAGAGTTGGATTCTCTCCATTAAGATTTATGTGATTGGAATTTCTCTGCATTGTGCTCACATTGTATGGGGGATGGGTTGTATTTTAACGAAAGTTTAGTTTCTGTAATGTGCTAGGTTTTTTTTTTTTTGTTGTGATGAGAATTTTGGACTAGCAGCCTATCTCTGTTGGTTTGTTTCTCTCCTCTGTCTTTTTATTTTTTGGTGGTTGGCTTCGTGACATGACTTGCATTGAGTTTTTACTCTACTGCTATCTGTGCTCGCCATTTGAATGTGTCTTGTACATCTTATTACAACAGCCAAAAACCACCTAAACCAATTGATGTTTTTGACCATACAATAGATTGTATACCCAACACTTTTTTGTAAAACAAGCATGCCACATGGCTTATCTTGAAACTTGCCATTCATGATATCATATTTTATACACCCATGCATGCACACAAACACATAATATATACTAAATAGGAATGCTTCATTCTGGTATTAAGTATGATGGTGCTTTCAATTTGTCAAACTAAGTACATCTCCACATGAATTTATCATTCAGGAAGCCCAAGCTGCTGGTTGCCGCACTGCAGCTGAGGCTGATAGATACCTTCAACAGAAAAGGAAATTAATTGATTCAACAGAGCTATTTTTTTCCCATCTGGTTTATGTAATATAAACCAAAAGAAATCCTATTACAGGTCCACAGCCATCCAAATTGAGGGTTCAATTAGAATGAATGATTTTTATTAATATTTTTAAGGACATTCGAAGAAAAAGGGAGTGGATGAGGTACATATAATATAGGATTATATATATTGTCATAAAAATAATAATTAAACAAATTATTAATTTTTTTGTTGAGGAGAAAAAAAAGTAATCTAGTTCCTTCTCAAGGAATGCTTAACATTACAAACATCTTAGGCTATTGCAAGCTTAGAATAAAACGTGTGAAATGAGATTATGGGAACTTGAAATAACATATATTGGATGGGATTATTTGTCAATCATCAATGTACTACTTTACATATTTGGCATGAGGGATGTGAAGTCACCTTCTGTCTCTTTTTCACGCATAAGTAGGTAAATATCTCCGATGCTCATTGCTCACTTTAATAAAGGTGTCTCACAAGAGAAGGATCTCCTGTGTTAGTCTCATGAGACCCGTATCTCATTGACATGTGGGTCTCACGTGTGTGGAATCCACATGTTTGAAACATGGATCTTATGAGACTAGCACATATAAAATTTGTCTCTCTTACAAGCTGTGGGTTGGGAACTATGCAATTCACATCATAAGCACTACATTTTCTAGTGACATAAAGTTGTAGCTTAGGCCTTCCAAGATTCAATTCAAAACCCAAGCAGATTGGATTTTTTCTCAAGACCCAAACTTGAATTCTATAAGGAGGTGTTGTATTGGTAATATGTTAGGATTCTTGGGAATGTCGAAAGACCCTCTAACACTCTTAAGTTGGGTTACAAATCACACAAAGAAATCATATGTGGTGTAGGCATCTAGATCTCCACTAAATCCTATTTTTGTAAGAACGTGATTCCGCTAAAAAAAAGTAATTATATATATATATATATATAAATTGACAATTTATCCATTCTTCCTGTATCCTTTAACCAATAGAAATAAAACTAAAATCATGGTTAAGAAATAGAATTTTTTTTAATCTCTTTTGATATTTCCTATTTGGGATTGAGTTACATGCTAAAAGAAAATGCATTATTTTTATTAACAAGACATGATTATAATGAAGAAAAATAATTTAGATAATTATTTTTGTATTGTACATGCCATTAACAAATGTTGGACTCTAGTTTTTTGTGAATTTGCCATGATTTATGTTTATATGTTGTTCTCATTATTTATTTGGAGAAATATAACGAAAATGACTTGATATTTGCTTACAAATCTAATGGAAAAAATAAATAATTCCTAAAATAAACCAAACACAAGAATCTCATATTCAAATCTTATTAGATTCTTGGACTTGGTTTAGGTCCAATGTATCCAGTGCACTAGATCTGATTAGATGGTGACACGTGTCTAAAAGTGAACACATGTCATCATCTCAACGAGTCCAATATTATTAGACACTGGACCTAAGCTTGATCTAGATTCTTAACTGAATCAAACATAGATATAGTTATTTATGCTTTGTCTGTTTCAACATTAGCATTTTATGGAAATTGAATCATTTTTCAAAAAATATTTTCTAAAAAAAAATCTAATTTTCCTATGTATAGTAGCAACCTTAAAATGAGTTGGAAAATTGTCTCTTAACTTCCCTTATTTAGTTTTGCATAAGATAAAATTGTTTTCTAGAAAATTTTTAGTAAAAACAACTCTATCTCATGCTAAGTTAAATAAGAAAAGTTAAAAGATAATTTTCCTTTGATTTTTTTTTTCTAATACTACCAAATACAAAAAAAAATGAAAAACTATTTTTATATAAGGTTTCCGTGGAAACAAAAAGAAAAAAATAATTACATCCTCATACATTATTGTCACTGTCTCGCGCTAAATGATTTGTCTAGTTTTCTTGCCCACAACCCAAGAAGTTGGCTTTGCCTAGCCAGCATTGGGGCCGTCCCCTTCATTCTAATTTCTATGCTGACCCCAGCTCGCGGCTGGCTTTTTGGGAAGTTCATTCCCACTGCATTCACAGCCCGGCTGGCCTCTGCCAACAACGACCATGTAAATTCTCTCATTTCCTGGTCAAAGACTTGGTTGGATGCCAATCACATTACCAAGAATTTGAACATCAAAATCAAACGCCCCTTAAAAGTGGACACTTCAAAACAAAGAAAAATAATTTAGGTGCAGTGTTTGTTTGGCCCAACCAAAACAAATCTTTGGTGTAAGACTCTAAAAAGAGAGAGAGAGAGAGAGAAAAAAAAAACAAAACAAAACAAAAACGTGCAAGACGTTAGAGTGGGGTTGATGTTAGGCGGTCCAGGAACTTGAAATAAAAACTCCCTCTTGACCGGTTCTCTTTTCTCTTTGCCTTCAAATGAAATCAAAGCGTTAACCACAAAAACCTTCCTCTCTCTCTCTCTCTCTCTGCAACCTTCTTCTTCTTCTTCTCTCTCATTCACAGAAATCTTCTTACAAGAGAGAAGAAGAAGAAGAATAAGAATGTGGGTATTCTATCTGATATCGCTGCCTCTAACAATGGGGATGGTTGTGATGACCTTGAAGTATTTCGCGGGTCCCCATGTCCCAAGATACGTTCTCTTCACCGTTGGATACACCTGGTTCTGCTCTCTCTCTCTCATCATCCTCGTACCCGCCGACATTTGGACCGTAATTTTCATTTTCCATTTGCAACTTTTTGAATTTTGTTAGATTTTTGATAATATTCACATATGATCTATGATGGGTCTTGGTTGGTTTGATCATTTGCGTATCCAAACCTTTCAAATAAATCCGGAATTGATCTATATATTTACTTCTTCTGATTATGGAAATGGTATATAGTATTTGATGTATTAGCTGAAAACACTTCTTTTTTATATTATTAAAAAAGGAGAGTTTAATTTACGTTCGATTAGCTTGGCTGGTAGAGTCTTTTATTGTTGAATAAGGAATTTGGGTTTGAACCCCGCTTATACCAAAAGCCAATTGGTTTCTTAAAGTAACAGAGTAATTATGATGGAACAGATGTTATATGTTCAAATCCTATTGTATCCTGTTATTACTGATCCCGTCATTGATGACGCTCAATTGACCTTGATAGGCTGTCATTCCCTTCTAGATTATCACACACGAACACTTACTTCTCTAAATGCATGATCGTAATATTATATGATGATCAGATTCACCCCTTGAAAAATTCTTCACTTTTGAGCAAGAATGCGAATAAAAACTTTTTTATTTATTTATTATAGTTTTGGCTTCTCCATCTCTCTTGCTTGATAGCTCTGAAGCTATATTTGTAATGTAGTTTTGCTATACATAATGTGTTGTTATGCTCATTGTGTGTGTGTTTGATGTGATATTGTGTATTGTTTTCTAATTAAATTTGGCTGCAGAGTTGATTGGTTTAATGATTATGACATAATTCTTTAATTTTTATCATGCAGACAATAATGGGCCACTACAATGGAGGGATATCTTTCTTTTGGAGCTTTTCATATTGGAGTACTTTTTTACTTACCTGGTAAGCTATGGACTAATTAGTTTATCTTTTATATTTATTTATTTCCTGAGCCCTGTGATAAAGGAGGTTTAGCCTTCATCTGAGCTTATCTAGTTTGTAATGGAAATTTTATTCATTGGAACCTATTTGTGGTATCTTAGAATATCTGTTCCACTTCTTTGTTTCATTTAATCTTCAACCTTAAGCAGAAGTCCTTAGATTATTTTGTTCTATAATTTCTTTAAACTTATAGCAGTCACTTAGGTAAATCTTTTAAGAATGATATTGTGGTAACTTATAAGAAAATTTAGATTTTTTTTTTTTTTTTGTTTTCTATATTTTCTCTCTCACTGCTTGCTGTTACAGAAGTTAAAGAGTTTACTTTTGAGCCTATGTGCCTAGTTGCTTAACTTTATGTGCATATGTACGTCCTACTTGTAATATTCCATGGAAAATGTTTGTGAATGACTTTGCTTGAAGTTGGTTTTAGTAATTTTTGTTAAGAATTTCTTGTTACTAAAATCCGTATGCTGCAATAGCTGTTGTAAGTTACCTCAATCAGCAAGTTGGTTTTAAAAAACCTATAACAAATTCAGCCAAATATAATTCTCAAACTGCAGTTTTAAATTATTCGAAACAGCAAGTAGGACCTGCTTCTTTTTTAAATCCATTAAAGATTAAAAAGAAGAATTGTCTACTGTAACTGTCTTATCAACTGATTATCTGACTAATTTGAAATGTATTTCCTTTGATGAGTAAGATATAAAATTTCAATTACATAGCACAAAAAGGGGGTGTGAACCATGTACGCAAGATATATAAAAGTATAACCTAAAAATAAATAAATAATTCAATTTATCAAGAAAAGCCAAAAATCTGATGAGTGAATGAAACTGACAGCATGTTCCCATGTATATAGGGACTGCAGAAAAAGAAACTTCAGTTGAGCTACGGATAATTCTGATCCTTCAAAAGTTTGCACATTCCTCTCTCTCTCTCTAAAAACACCACATTTGACACAATGAAATGACCTTCCAAGTCTCCAAACTTACTTTTTTTACCGAACAGAATCCAGCTAGCCAAATCTTCAAGTACAGTCTTCATCATCGCCCAACACACCCCAAACAAGCACAAGATCTGTAGCAATTCACACATTGATCTATCTGGTTCGGGTGAGCCCTTTGACATTTTAATGATTCCTAGTGATCCCAGGTCTCTTGCAACCTCACAATGAAGGAAGAGGAGATCCATTAACACCCCATTAGATTTACACATGCGGCACCTATCTGTAATTACAATACCTCTTTTCCCCAAGTTATTAATTGTTAGGATTTTGCCCTTTGCAGCTGTTCAAACAAAGAATGCCATGTGAGGAGGGCATTTTACACTAAATTGATTTCCATGGAAAAAACTTGTCACCGCCTTTTCTTTGAACCTGATAATTAGAATTACTTTTAAAAGGCTGATTTTTAGATAGTGACTCCCAATCATGAGCTGCTAGTGTAAAAGAAGGAACCCAGTTCACACTGCCATTTAAGGCATCCTTGTAATTCAACACTGTGGGCATCTTTATTTCTAGCTATCATGAAGAGCTTTGGGTATCCATTCTTAAAAGTGTCATCCCCACACCAATTATCATGCTGAAAATTAACCCTTGTGCCATACCTCACCTTGAGTCAATCGTATGTTACAAGATTAGTTCATCCATGATGAAATGAATATGCAACATATGTTTGATTTGGGGTGAGGTATGGCAAAGGGTGTGGTATTCTTTGCTAAAGTAGTTCATCATGATTTATGCCCTACATCATGCAAAAGTATTTGTCTATATTCGCTAGAATAGAAAAATCCCATGATTTCTATTGTGGGATTCTCAATTCCTTGAGTTTTCACTAGCTTTGTGTCTTAATGTTTCTATTTTTGCTTCTTGTTCTCTTTTGTTTTTGTCTGTACTTGCTATATACACCTCGTGTACTTGGATAGCACCCTTTTTTTTTTATAAGTAATGAAAATTTTATTCAAAGTCATAAAAAGGAGTTACCCAAGTATACAGGAAGTATCCAACAGGGGACCAAAACAACCAAACACACAAATTATAGGCCTCCATCAAATCATAAACCGAAGAAATAGGACTTCCCATGATAGACATCCAATCTGATAGTGTTTTAAAGAAGAAAATTTTTAAGTTTGCTATTGTCCTTTCAGGGTCTTCAAAACACCTTGTATTTCTCTCTTGCCAAATGCACCACATCAAAAAATGAGGATAGCCATCCAAATAACACCCATTTTCTTTTTATTTTTTCCTTTTGTGTCAATAAATTTACTTAAAAAAAAAGGGTAACCTAGAATGTAATCCTTTCTGTACATTTTTCATTATGAGATAGTTCCTATTGTAGTTAATATGTTACTATTCAATAGTAAATCACTTTACCTTTAATGTGATGATGTCTGGCATTATGTTTAAACAGCTAATCATGGTGTTCATGAAAGGGGAATATCTAGGATGAAGGGCTGAACTGCATGAATAATCTAATCTCTGTAATTTGATGGGTTTAATGAAGCATATTCGTTTCTCATTGTTTAGCCAGTAATGGTTTAACTGGGATAGTTTAATTCTTTTCAGATGAAGAACTGCCTAATGCAGTACTGGATATATGTACAAGAGAGGTAAATGAAAATAGCCATTTAGTCTTCCTTTTTTTTTGGATGACTTTTAAACATGGTTTTTGAAACCTGGACTGGACTGCATTATAGGTAATAAAAATACAATTTGGTTTTTTATTTAGAAAATTTTGCATTTGAAATAATATTAATGAACCGGGTGAACCGCCAAACCACCAAATCGTTCATGGTTCAGTAGAGTGACTATTTTTGTAAAGGTTACCACGAGGATTCGAACCTCTGAACCCCCTTCCCCCCCACCCCACATGCACACACATTTGTCTTTGAAAGGTTTAATTGTTAATTATCCTCTCTAAATATATTAATACCGTTCGATTTTTTTTCTTTGCTAAATTTATTTGTGATTTAATATTTGTCTTTTTGCATGTAAATGTGCTATTTTTTTTTGATTTTTTTTTTTTTTTGAAAATGGTCTTACTTTAGATTTAAATGTTTTCTACTTGAAGGATAACTAAACATAATACTTCTTATGCATGTTCTTTTATTATTTTCTATTAACCTTATAAAATCCATAAATTTCAATTGAAAGCTGCTTAAATTTATTTTATTTAATTTTGCTAATATTTACAAGTTAATATTTATGTTTGTATTTTAATTAATTACTAAAATAATTATGACATCAAGTTCGAACCTTAGCCTAACATTAAAACTTGAATATCTTCCTTTTTGGTT
>NW_027071805.1:1577351-1623923 GCF_002906115.3 Quercus suber | reverse complement strand
TTTTTTTTTTTTTTTTTTCAATACCCAAACTCACCGAACCCATGAAAAAAAAAAAAAAAAAAAAAGCTACAGCGGTGATAGGTATGGTGTCCACAAATAGTGTGAAAAATATTGAGTGATGAGAAGTGAGTGATGGTGCCAAACAAACATGGTATTTTAGAGTGATTAGTGATGAGTGATGAGTGACGGAAATTGAGTGATGGAAATTGAGTGATGAAAAATTGTGAGTCAAATAGCCTCTAAGAGTGCGTTTGGATACCGCTTATTTTGCTAAAAACTGGAAACTAAAAACAATAAAAAAAATAATTTTCGGTTACTTTTCACACTCACAAAACACTGTTCATTTTCCTTAATGCACTGTTCATGTCCCATGAACAGTGCAAGAGGCACTAGTCAAAAAAAAAAAAAAAAAAAAAGAAGAAGAAAACGCAGACGTGAAACGCCAATCCAAAGGGTCACTAAGTGTTGTCTAGAATTAAGATTCAGGATCTCCAAATTTGCAATGCAAATATGCAAAACAGTAACTTTACAGGAAAATGGGTTGAGCTCTTGTAGGAAAAAATATATTTATTTGACTGCAGAGAGGTTAAAAGGAGAGAAATCTAGGTAATCAAACCTAGGATTACTTAAGCAGTGATATTTTATTATAATTATTCGATTGATTTTCAAACCTTGATAACAAGTCTTTCTTGACCAGAAGAAAGCAACTCCTGATTTTCAACTAAACATAAGTTGCAACTAAAAATTGGAACTTAATTTAGAGGGCCAATTACACTAACATACTTTGAAGTTTATTGAAATGGCACTTTTTGCCAAATGTTTGTATAAATGACACTCCCCCCCTTTGGGGTTTCTCTAAATGACACTAGCTAGTCACAAGTTCTTACCCTTATTTATATCATAGGGCTGTGGTAAGAACTTGTAACTAGCTAGTGTAGTGTATAATTGCTACAATCACTTGCTAGACTAACTTGAAGTTTTCTTGTTGATATGTGTTACTTACTGTGCTGTAACTGATAACAACCAACTGAGAAGTCTGCCCCTCATTTTAAGCTGTTTTTTATAACAACCAACTTAGAGTGCTGTAACTGAAACAGTGTAATGTTATTTATCCAGAAAAGAAAAATAGAGAGTAATGGACTGGATTGGGTTATTAAAACGTAATATGTTCTTAAAATGAGTATAGTTGAAATGAGAATGTTAGTTTGGATGAGTGGAATACTGGAAATACAGAATAAGAAATGAAGATTTTCACCAATTAGCTCTAGCTCAACTAGCACATCCACCCCTTTTAAGTGCTAGCTATTATTTAAGTTGAAGGAGTGAAAGGGACTAGAGAGTGGTGTAATGGGTATAAGTAGTGAAAAAGGAAATGATGAAGAATGGTGATAGGGTATGACCATAGATAGGAGACAATGGCAAAAAGGATGCAAGTAACTAACTTCTATTAGTTGATGAAGGTATTAATAGGGCCTAATTCAATTAGTTGGGATGAAGGATTTGTTGAGTTAAGTAGAGTGATTTTAGAATTACTGCAATATAGTGTTTTTGCTGTTTAACTTTATGCTTTATGATCTTTGTTTTTTTATTGTATGATTTGACTTTGTAAGCATGGAAATTAATGGTGCCTAACAGTAATTTGGGTTGGGAAATCATGTATTCTCATAGATTTATATTAAAATATTTCTCTAAGCAGGGTTGTGGCGCCCACTATTCAGGGTTATGAAGATGCTGGAGACTTCACTATGACAGAAAGATTGAAAACAAGCATACATGCAAACTTAGTCTTTTACGTATGCATTGGTGCTATTGGACTTTTTGGACTTATATTACTCATTCTGTTACGCAGAAATTGGTTTGCTTCTTACCTTGCTAACTTATTATTGTTATTCTTGTCATGTATCTCTTTGGTTGACTGTGATCCTTCTATAATGCCAATGTGTTCCTTTTGCCATAATATACTTTTTTATGAGAAAGAGACGAAATGCTTTTAACTTTTCACACATGACCTTTATTCTGAAAAAAAGGAATAAGTTTTCTTTTTGGATAAGTGATAGAGATAAATGTTGAAATTGCATGCATCAGAAAATGATCGTAGTAATCTCAGATAAAGCTGGTAGCCTGGTAGATCAGCAGGAGGAGAATAAGCTAATCTCAGGTTACCACAGTCAAAGTCATAACGAAAATACCTCTTGGAAGGAAGCATTACTGGTAGAGCCATTGCCTACCACTTGTTTTCTTACTTTATTTCCATCATGGACGTCAGTTAAAACTCCTATTTGTCCTGATCAAATCAAATACATTGGTCTTAGATGCCATCTTGGATGGGAGAAGGTAGCTTTGAAGAATGTTCCTAGTTTTGTTTGAGCAATAAAATTATAGCTTAAGCCCCTTTCAAAACTTCCGTTTATGCTCAGCTTTGGGGTATAGAAGGAACACTAGCCATTTGACACACATATTTTGTCCTACATGAGGCAAAGCATGGAGAATAGTTCTTGCAATGTTTAAATATATGTGTTTGTTGTGAGATGAAAGCATTTGTTATCTCAGCCTTTTGATGTTCTTGCATTGTCATTAGGCAAGTGTCTGATTGAGAAGCTAAAATTATAGAATTCCCTTTTCTTTTTTATTCAATTTGAATTGCATTAATGTCTGTTTTATCTTTCTAAGCACTATGAGTTTCAAGTTTGCTTGTTTCCAGCTGATTGCACTCTCTATCTCTCCCTCTCTCTCTTCTTTCATTTCTTAACAGTCAGTTACTACAGGAGTGGTGGTATTCTGGGTTTAGCCATGGCTTGCTCAAATACTTTTGGACTTGTTACTGGTGCATTTCTTCTTGGCTTTGGTCTGAGTGAAATTCCAAAAGGCATTTGGAAAAATGCAGATTGGACTGCTCGCCAAAAGGTTCTGACACATAAAGTTGCCAAAATGGCTGTGGAACTTGATGATGCACATCAAGAATTTTCAAATGCTATCGTGGTAAGTTTAATCCCCCTTGTGAAAGTCAGCTTTAGTTGGCAGTTTTATATAATTAGCTATGAGGAGCTTGATTTCTCTATAAATTTCTGAGGTCTTCATTGTATATATTTTTTGCTTGTTTAATGATGTGAAGTGTTATGTCAGTTTATTAAGTAGTTAATCAGCATTTGTGTTTGGTGCTTTAAAACTTCAGTCTTAGCCTGAATGTCTAATCTTGTGTTCCCTTGAAGTGAAGATATAAGTCTGAAGTTTTTAAATCATTTTAGTAAGAAGTTAATCACCAGTAATCCATGTTAGAGTCTACCTTCTTTATATTCGAACCCAAAAGTTTAAGCTATTAGGCAGAGATGCCGAACTATCATTTAAACCCAAATGGAGCTCCACATTCAACCAATGTGGCAGATGCTCGTGGACTCAGATATCATTCTAAAATGTCTTCCTGAAGATCTTAAGCTGTTAAGCATGGGTAGATTTATCTATTTCAACAATATCTGGTCTGTATATTTTAAAATTCCTTCAATGAGTAGGCCTAATGTGAGTTTGAACAGGTGGGAGGTTTCAGAGTCCAGGATCTCTTGCTCAAATACATAAAATACTATTTGTCCAAAAAGCTTAAGCAAATATGTACATCGTATTCTAATATATTCCAAAAACATGTTCAATATATCCAAAAATTGCCTCATTTACAATGATCAGCCAATTTCATATCTTGTTCATCATTGCCACCTCCACCTACGCTCAACCATCAAAATTATCATTGTATTGGTATATTTTTTGCATCCCCGTCCAACCAGCCAGCCCCAAACCTGTTTTAGGTTGATATCTTCTTGTTGCAAAATTGTATAGATTTTTGTAATATTCTACACCACCAGTTTCCTGTTTGGCATTATATAGATTTCTATAATTTTCGGTTATGCATGTCTTGTAACCTGATTATTTTTATAAATCTTTTTTCACTTGCCCCTTAAATAGTTTCTGATGCTGTGTATGATCAGATTGCTCAGGCAACATCAAAGCAGATGTCCAAGCGTGATACTTTGAGACCCTACATGAATATCATTGATGATATGTTGTTTCAAATGGTAGTACTACTTGTACTGAATTCATTTAGTTGCTCTTAAAATATTTTTTTATTTGATTTTATAATTTTTAATTCTATTTTCTAGTTAAAAGAAGATCCTTCTTTCAAACCTCAAGGTGGGAGATTAGGAGAAAATGATATGGATTACGACACTGATGAGAAATCAATGGCAACACTAAGGCGTCAACTTAGGAGAGCTCGAGAGGAGTATTACCGGTATAGAAGGTAAACTCTAACAGAATTGGTTAAGAACTTTTAGGTGCTGTACACTCTGAATTATTGAAGCTTTAAAGGTCCAACATGGCAACATTTTATACGTGTGTAAGTGTGTGTGTATTCAAATACTGATTTTTCAGAAAGATTCGACTTTCCTCTCTGGTGCCTTGTAGTGAAAGTTTTTTCATGTCTGTTTCTTATATTTTTTTATTTGTTTCCTTGTGGTAGAACTGTGGATCCCCCAGTTCACGTAATTCATCGATCTGATTTCTCGTTAAAAAGCTATTCCTTACCTTTAGTAATTATATAAATGCATTTTGTATATAAGAAAAGAGCATAGGTCTTTGATTGATGGTATTCTTTTTGAATTTCATTTATAAAAGCATTTGCATTTTATTGCTTTTTGACGCAAGTAGTTCTGCTATGCTGTTAACATTAAAAGTTAGAGATGATATTAGTTCACTTTGCTTCTGATTATTTTTTAATTGTCTATTTTTTCTAGTAGTAATTAAATTTAACTTATTTTGTCACAGCGAATATACCAAATTCGTGTTGGAAGCCCTTGAGCTGGAAGATACTGTGAAAAATAATGAGCGCCGTGATGTGACTGGATGGTTTGCTCTAAAACCACTTATTTTTGGTTTTATTAAGTCTAACACATGCTTTCTATCTTTAAAAGATTCAACTTTTATGGATGCTTCAAAAGTATCCAACATTTGATTGTGCTATGAACTTTGTGAATTGGGACAGCATATCTGATTCTAGGAAATTGGTTGCTGATCTGCATGATTCTTAGTATTTGTTATTACCAAGTCTTCTTTCATTTATTTTTTATTTTGAGAAATGTCAATGCTTAAGGGGCTGTTTGGATTTTCAGTTTCCATCACCCATAACTTTGTTTCTATCACCCATAACTCAAAATATGTGGGTCCCACGGCTGAGAAGTTTGTTTGGCATTGTTTCCAGTTTTTGTTTCCATCACTCAATTCTCTGATTTTTTAGTGATGAGTTATACAAACTGAAAACACATTTTAGGTGTTTTCAAGTTATGAAAACAGAATTATGATGGCAATCTTGTAAATACACATTACACACAATGAGAGACCCACCAGTCGCAACTTTTGACTTCACTCTCCTCTTTTTTTTTTTTTTTTTTTTTTTTTTTTTCTTTTTTTTTTTTTTTCACTTTTCTTTCTTTTTGTCTCTTTCTTTCTCTATTCTTTAGTTCGTTCTTTCTTTTTCTTTTTTTTCTTCCTTTTTGCCTTTCTCATCTCATTTTGATCTTTCTTTTTTTTTTTTTTTTTTTTTTTCTTCCTTTTCGCCTTTCTCATCTCAGACCCATAAATCAAGAAACAAACTTTGCTTTTCTAATCTTCGCTGCAAGCATCAATTTTTTTTTTTTTTCTTTCTTTTCGCCTTTCTCATCTCAAACCCTTAAAAAAAAAAAAATTTAAAAATCAACGATTAGGGCAACGAATTGGTTGTAGTGGGTTTGTGAATTTTCTGGGTGCTTCAAGGATGCTAATGAATTTTCTCAGATCAAGGATGCTAATGAATTTTCTCAGTTTGTGCTTCAAGCTTAGAACTGAAGTGGTTGTTGTGGGTATTGGGGGTTGAAGGAAAAAAAGAAAAAAAGAAAAAAAAAAAGAAGCTCTGGGATCGGTGAGTTTGGGTATTGGGGGTTGAAGGAATATAAAAAAAAAAAAAAAAAAAAAGTAAAAGCTGCACCAAGTCATAAATGGTGCCGCTGCTAGTGATGGTGGAGATCGTCGTAGGTCCGAGCTTCTAATATCAGCCGCTGGGTTGAAGTCTCTGGTTTTGGGAGAGTATTGGGGGCTAAAGGGAAAAGGAAATGAAAAGTGAGTGATATGAAATGATGAAATGGTGTGAGGCGGGTAGGCTAACAGGAATGACTGACATGGTGCTCAGGTACGGGTCCCACAAAAAATAGAAAAAATTGAGTGATAAGAAGTTGAAAACATGTGCTAAACGGGTGGGGTATAAGGAAATTGGGGAATTTTGAGTGATGAGTGATGAGTGATGAAAATTGAGTGAGGAGTGATAAGTAATTATTTTCAAAAAACCAAACAGCCCCTAATTCTCTGTATGTGTGTATGTTTGTGCATATGTGACAATGGGTGTATGTGTGTACAAGTACAACCATACATGTATAGAAATTTCACTTCTTTATTTTGTTCACATGAATTTGTCTATGTATGGAAGCATACAACATAGATAATTGTATGAACACATATTTCAATCTTCATTTGAATAAGCCATCATTAAGACCATATACTTGTTACTTTATTTTTTTCTATCGGTTTTTATTCAATTAACAAGGTTTGTTGATAATTGTTACGCATTCGTTAAATACAGACATATATGCATCCATACTTACATCCATACATATAAATATGTGTATGTATGTGTTGAATTATATAGGTACATATATGTTTGTTTAGATATTTGTGTGATAAGTTATGTTTGCTTAGATGGTTAGAATTTAAATGTTATGTGATGTAAATTGTTATATTGGATTTTCAGTATTTTTAATTGGTTTGAACATTATGAATTATGACAATTGGGTAGTTTTGGCACTTATGGCCAAGAGCTTTATAGCTCAATTGGCACCTCTTAGTGTTTCCAACAGAGACATCCATGGTTCAAATCCCTCCTCCCTCTTTGTTGTAACTATCAAATTATCAAAAAATAATTATGGTACTTGATTATGTTTCTAAATATGATTCAATTAAGTGTAAGAGAGAGTATTTTAGATGTTCAATTTTTAGGTTGACTTGACCCATTCAACCCAACTCATAATTAGATAAATAACCCAACCCATAATTAGATAAGTAGGATGAGTTTTGGTTGGGTTTGAGTTTTTTAAATATAATGGGATGAGTTTGAGATGGAATTCCTAAAATTTAATAGATGTTTTGGCATGTAATATATAGAGGGTTGGGTTTGGAAAGGCTTTTTCGATAACCCAACCCGTACACACTGAAGGGGTGTCATCATTGTGAAATATGAGAAGCATGGGGGTAGGGGATTGAAAAGAGAATAAGAGGATCACATGGTTGGTTTATGGAAGAGCATTAGAGAAGGTTGGATCTTATTTTCTAAAAATATTAAATTTCTTGTTAGAGATGGTATACAAGTCTATTTTCAGCATGATGTATGGTGTAGTGATGCTTCTACGAAGGATCTATTCCTTGATCTATTTATTTTTCTGTTATGCTTCAGTTGTATCTTATATAGCAACTCAACAAATAGAAGAATGTGATATTGGAGTCCTTGTTTTATTTGTGCTTTGCAAGATTGGGAATTGGGAATTGGAATGCATGGTTAAGCTTTTTGATATGCTACTTCACATTTACTTTCTAGTGGAGGTGTAGATCAAATGTCTGGAGATTTGGAGATTAATTAAGCCTAGAAATTTTGAGATTTGGTCATTTTATAATGCTTTGAGAGGATCTACAAGAGTAAAGTCCCCTAGATGAGTATTAGGGGTGCTAAGGTGCCTCAGAAGATAAATTTTTTGACATGGACACCAGCTTTGGGAAAGATTATAATTGTGGATAATCTTCCAAGCTGGAACACAGTGACTATTCGTTGGTATTACATATGAAAACGTCATGGGAATCAATTTTTCATCCTCTACTTCATTGCTTAGTGGCAAGAGATTCTTGATCATTTGTGTTTTCATTATTTGGTGTATCTTGGGTGTTGCCAAAGGATTTGATTTAGATGCTTGCGTGCTAGAAGGATGATTTGGTTGACATGAGACTGTATCAATATGGAATGCCGCTGTTGTTTCTTTTGGGAAAAATAAAAAGAGGGAATAGTAGGAATCTTTAAGCCATGACCGTCGTCTCCTGCATGTAATAAAGTAGTTATTCTTGTGGTCTTTGTATGATTGGATGCCTATATTAGACAATGTCCTTTACACACCCTTTTTTAGCATTTTTAAACTTTTTAGATTTCAGATTGTAATTGTCTAGGAGTAGCTTGATACATATCCTGTGTATTTGAATTTTCTTCTCTTATCAATAAAGTATCTTTATTTATTTATTTTATAAAAAAAAACATTTCTTGTCACACGTTAGAAACAATTAACTGTAGTACATAATTATGGATGATCAGTGGTAATATCATCAGTAGTACAGCTTGGTACCTCTTTTGGATTGATGATCACTTCATGCTGCTTTTTCTTGATGCTAGTTATTCGTATTTTAATTTTGCAGGAAATATATTTCAAGCTTTAGGCCTGAACGATCAGGCACACTAGGTTCTTTTCTTGATATGATTGGTAATTACCAGAATCTGATTACTGTTTCTTATATGTATGTAATTTCGATTCTGTTTTCCATATGAGGGGTACTTTGGGGATGGTGGAACATGATAATCACATAGACAATTAAATAATGGTTGTTTTGTCATTCATCTGATGGTCTTACAATGGGATTTTGGATTACTGGAGCTACTGAACAACAGGGCTCTATTCTGTTCCAATAAAATAAAATGAGTCAATGTTTTTTTCATTATCATTTGAAAGCACAATTTCTTTTTTAGAATGGAATTGCTACAAGAAATTTAACCTTTTTGTTCCATAAAAGAAGTAAAGCATCAATAATCATATAAAAAAGTTGAAATGTTATAATTTGCTGACATTTTAAATACAATTTTGAATGTGAAAAGAGTTTAATTTTCTTTATTTGGATGATATATGATGTGAGGCTTCATTTGGTTATACTCGTAATGATTTTGTGCATTAAAGTAACTGTTTAAATACATTTTTAATGATTTCTATACAAATTCCATTGATTCTCATATACTTCAATTCTTTGCAGAGTTGATGTGGCGGTGTATTCTAAGAAAGCAACTTAAGAAACTCTTGGCAATTATATTAGGTTGCATGTCAGCTGCAATTCTTTTAGCGGAGGCCACAATACTGCCCAGTGGAGTTGATTTATCTCTTTTCTCTATTCTCATAAATGCTGTAGGAAGGCAGGAGGTACTTGTGCAGGTAAACTTTCTTTTTGAGGCATGGATTTTTTCCTTTTTCTAGAGGGTTTCTCTCTCTATTGAATGTTCAAAATATTGGACAAATCACCACTTGTCCAAAAAGCTTAGGCTGTTGGAAAGGGTAAATTTAATCATTTGACCATTTTCTTAGCATAATGAATTTATAATTAAAGATAGTGTAGAAAATGGAGAAAGCTTAAATGTGGCAAGGAGGGATGGCTGGATGATTGTAATAAATTATAATTTATGGAACTTCAGTGGCCTTTGCATCCTTGACGTATGAACTTTTGCATTAGTGACTGATGGGTGTTTGGTTTCTTGTGTGTTGGTACTTGGTACTAGTAGAAAAAGAAGTAGAGGAGTTATGGTACTGTAGTGTTTTGGAACATAAAAGGTTATGACCGACATACAGACTCCAAGTGGCGTAATGTTAATGTCAGAAGTGTGGTCTGCATTATTTAGTTTCACCTAGAGTTGGGAATGGTAATTTTTGGGGCTAGTTCTTCTTTTTTGTACTGCTGAATGATAGTAACCCATGGATGAATAGGATGGGAATTACAATGGGAATGACAACGCAGCCTACTGTGGTGTTGTGATGATTTTACTGTTTAGGTAATGCTACTTTGAAATGGTGATGTTTTTCTTCTTTCTTGTAGACAAATTTGTTGGTTGGTTCTCTATGGTTTGGAGGTCACCTCACATGGTTGAATGAATGGACAATCCATTTACACTGGTGTAAAACTAAATTCTTAAGAGTTACTTCAAATTATTTTTTATATTAGCTTGTTAATTAGGGTGTTTTTGATATTAACATGCTAATATAAAAAAATAACTCAAAGTAAAACATATTCTAATATTCTTTTACCTGTAAAAATTTTTGTTGGAGCTATATTTTAACAAACCTTCTTTTGAATCTTGGATTTTTGTTCTTTTCTTGACCAACATGCTCACCATAGATGATTCTGATTAGAGATTGATAGATATAAAGTTTTTTTGATTATTTTTGATGAATTAATTTAATGTTTGGTATGCAGAGTGTAAGTAGAGAGTATTTGGTCAGTGTAGGATTTGATAAAATAAAATAAAATAAAATAAAAACCCTGCAAATAGTCATTGACAAATTGGAAATTTCTCTATGTGCGCATGTGGTGAGCTTAGAGTTAAGAACATTTGTGGATCTTGGGTTATTGGTTTGATTGTTATCGGCTTGGGAACTCACAGCTTGTGGCTCAATCCCTTTGTTCATTAGCTCTCTTCATTTTTGTATTTAGTTTTCTGTTTTTTTTTTTTTTTTTTTTTTTTTTTTTCCTTACCCTTTTTGTACTTTTGGACTACTATGTGCCTGTTATGCATATTGTAGTTTCTTTAATATACTTTTTCTTACCTATAAAAAAAGAAACACTTTACAAAGAAGGGTTAGGGTTTTAAATTACTAGAGTTTTAGTAGGGAAGGTACAAAATTTTGATTGAGGATTGCAAAAAAGGTGAGAAGAGAATGAAATCAAATCTGCCAACAATTTGTGAGAGTAGTGAGAACAATGCATGTGAACAGTAGATAGAACAGTGACATTGCGTGAACATGCAAGTTTTCCAGTTACCTTTCATGCCCAAAATACGTGGCAAGAGCGCAAAAGAAGTTGTTAGAGAACCTTTATTTGATCTTAGAACTCACATATGACAGAAATGTGGCACTCATGCAAGTAATTGATAAAATTCCTTCTACTTGGGCTTTTAATGCCAAAAAACTAAAATCAAATCGGCCAACATTTTTTGAACAGCAGTGAGAACAATGCATGCAAACAGCGGGTCAGTGACATGAATAGTAGTGTGAACATGCAAGTTTTCCAGTTACCTTAAATGCCCAAAATGCATGGCAAGAGAGCAAAAGAGGTTATTAGAGAACCTGTATTTGATCTTAGAATTCACATATGACATAAATGTGGCACTCATGCAAGTAAATAATACATTTCCTTCTACTTGGGCTTTAAATGCCAAAAATGCATCGCTAGAGTAAACAAGGGAGTGTAGAGGACCAGTTTCAGTTTCACCCTATATAGCCATAGAGTTGATTGTTTTCGCCAAATGGTTTCTTGCCAACCAAATGAGGTCTATGATTTTCAGTTGAAATGAACTAGAAAAAGGCTAATAAAATATGGCCAGAAGATATGAAATTTGAACATATATTACTGCAGAATTTTCAGACCTGGACAAATCAATTGAAAGGATTATGTGAATTACAGTGGACAACACATACTCTACTGCCTTATAAGGAATTGCACTTTTGAAATGAATTTCAGTGCACAGGAGTCAGTAATAGACATGGGATCAATTATTGGAAATGCTATTGTTTATTATGGTGGGAGAAACTTCAAATATGTGAAGCCTTCTTTGCTATGGCCATAACAAAATGTCTCTGCATACAGCACTGACCTTGATTACCTATCAGTGAGAATTCTATATCTTTACAAGGACTTTGCATCTTTTGTCAACATTTAGTGTGAAAGATGCTGGAGGCACTTCCCCAAAAACTCTTGGAAAATTTAATTCCCATTTCTAATGTCTCTTTTTGCCATGTTTACACTATAATACATTATAAACTGTAAATTAGTGTCTGAAGCAATGAGAATGAAAGAGTACTAGAACAAGAGACCAAAGAGTTGTGTGTTATTGTGTTAGCCGCCTGATTAAATATTGCCTTTGTTATTTTTCACAACATCATGTATTTATAAATTTAACAATAAAAAAATATTCATGTGATAATAAAGCTGGAGGAAAATTAAATCCATTCTTACTTTGTGCCATTTCCACATTTACTGTTCTAGCTGGTTCTCTTATAGACAACCCCTGAATCTTCTCATTCTTGGTCCAGATGCTCCAAGAAAACTTGAGTGAGCATGAGAATCTACTTCCTTCAATTTATGCAGTATCTAATTAATTAAAGAAGAGATTAAATTATAGGTGGTCATTGCTTGAGTGATAGGAAGTCTGCAGTCATCTCCAATTTTTGTCTTCCATGACTCTTGTGCAAAGTTGTTTAAATTCAATAGCTCGCCTCTGCCAGTTCACAGTTCCAAGGACCTCCTCTTTGTTTGGAGTATAGAAAGATCATCATTGCATTTCACGGGGGTTGTTCCTATTCTGAAGTTTTCTTGTGTCATAATGGTTTAATTCTAGGATTGTTTTTGCAGGTAGCTGCTTTCGTTCCTCTGATGTATATGTGCATATGCACATATTATTCCTTGTTCAAAATTGGAATGCTGATGTTTTACTCACTGACACCCAGGCAAACAAGCTCGGTCAGCTTGCTTATGATTTGCTCGTAAGTTTTGTTATTTTATCTCCGTAATATGTTTTTTCACCACTTAATGGATTTTATTTTGTAAACATTCTCTTTAAAAGGAATTGGTCATTAGATCTCACTTTCACATTTCTGCCAGGATGGTTGCGCGATATGCACCTCCAATTTCATACAACTTTCTCAATCTCATTCGTCTTGATGGTGATGAAAAAACTATCTTTGAACAGGTCTTTCTCTGCTACAGTATGCATAACTCACATATGGCTAGTCATATTAAAATATTAAATATAATATTTTCATTTATCAGTCCTCCAAAATTATTATAAATAAAATTTATGATATAAATCTTGAAGATAGAGGAGTTAGTTTTGCATTTATATATTTGGTTTTTCAATCTTTGTAGTGTGCATAATCACATATGGCTAGTCATATTCCGATTCTAGGTGGGAATTATGTTGCCCCTCCTTACATTACTTCCTAGAGGTTGGGTCTTGGTGCAATGGCAAGTGTCTTCCACCAAAAGCGATAGGTGCAGGTTTGAGTCTAGGTTTTAGCCTCTCCAAAACAAATTGGGGGTAAGGTTGCCTATCATGACCTCTCCTAAACCCTGCAAAAAGTGGGAGCTTTTTGCACTGGGTACAACATTTCTTTTCAATACTTCCTAGTTTTATAATCATTTCTTTAACAAGTCAAGCGATTGACATAAGGGTTAAAATATGATAATCACAAAGGATATGACAGTTTTAAGGTTCCTTTGATTACATAAGTATTGTCACTTTCAGATGTACTTCTTATATGTGTTTGTTTCGTTAAACTTCTTTCCCTCACAGTATATATTTCCTGATATGTAGTAGGGATTTTTTATTTATTATTATCTTGTTTTTGAGATCCATCCTCTGTAAGCATGTCCACCAGTTCCAGCTTTGCTGTCCAGAAACTCTCATGCTGTCTAGTTTATCTAGAGGTATTTATCAAATATCAGATTGTAAAATGACATAATGTGCTGTGCTTGTGGCATGCTGGTTTCTTTACACTCTTTTAGATTGTGAAAGCCAGTTATAAGGCTGAACAAATGAGTGGAAAAAAATTCAACTAGAATTTTCTGGAACAGAAGTAAATAGTGCTCTGAAGTGATGCCACAGGGTGCAACTTAGAGTGATTTCAAGAAAAGATCATTGCAAATTTTGTCTTAACACTATTTACTATAGTAGTTTACCCTACAAGCAATAAGAACTTTATTATAAAAGAAAATGGCTAGGGCATGGTACACACAGAATATATGAGAAATTTCACTTAGATGTTTTTAAAGGCAATATCTGCTGGACAATTGGAAAAATGAAAATAAAACATCTTGTTCAGGAAGCAAAAATAAGCACCTTTATTCTTGTTGCCTGAAGCATTATAAGAACAGAATAATCTTAAATATTTTACGTCTTTGATTAACAACAGAAACCAAAATGATTCATAGAGAAGATAGTAAACATCATCTCCATGTATTATTTAACGGATAGAAAAATCTGGACTTACTAATCTTAATGTGTTAAACTACCACCCCATAAGAAATCTTTTTCCAGATTATAATTCATCCTTTATTTTTTGAGTAAAATGGATGCTCCAATTAACTAGTGAGTTAAGGTGTTGTTACATCTCTAAAATATCTATATTGAAATATCACTTACAGGATTAGAGAGATCCCTGACTTGCAGTCAAGTCAGAAAATCCTTCCATTTGATCTGAAAGTATTGATGGGAAGAAATCAGATTTTCTATTGGCATCTACTCATTCCACTAGAACAATTAAAAAAAAAAAAAAAGATCCATATGCAAGTCAAACTTTTTAGGACAAAGTGGGCAAAACCTGATAAAACATTTGAAATAAAATGAATAGACTTTTCTCATTGGTTGGTTTCATATTACCAGCTAAACCATTGCAATCTGTTTTCCCTCTAGTTTAAGGTAAAATTCTGGTATACATCTGCTTTTCATTGTGTTAAATTCAAAAATTATATTGTTGGGATAAGTTGTTAACTCACAAAAGGAAATTGTTTAAGGTTGATCTACTAATTAGTAGGCCCCGTTTCAATATTTTGATGATTTAGTTTAATTATTTCAATTTATCAATGTCTACCTTGTTTTATTTTTTTATTTATTTTAAGAATCACTTTATCAATGTTTATTTTTGTGAGTTATCCTTCAGCATTGTGGGAGGGTTTTTAAAATTTGTTTTTTACTAGGACATTACAGCTTTGCGAAAATAAGCAATAGAGCAATATATGGTTTGGTAAACACTTCTTACAAACAGTTCTCAGCATAAAAATATAGCCAAAGTAATTTTGGTTTAGCTTTCCCTAGTTTAGATTACATTATACCTGTTTCTAAACTTAATGGATGCTATGTGTATTGGTTTGTGAACATTAGGATAGCCACAAAGGGTGACAAATCATTTTGAACTTTATGTAGAAACACTGCATTCTTATGAACTCCCCCCCTCCCTCCCCTCTTTTTTCTCTCTCCAAATTTCATTATTTTACTCAAAGTGTGATAAATTTTTTTATTTCTGCACAGAAAATGGGAAATATAGATGATGCCGTCCCTTTCTTTGGAAAAGGATTCAACAAAATCTATCCCCTTATTATGGTTATATATACCATTTTAATTGCAAGCAGTTTTTTTCATCGGGTGATTGAATACTTTGGGAATTGGAAGATATTCAAGTTTCAAAATGAATCAGATGATATGGATGGATTTGATCAGTCAGGAGTAATTATTCTGAAAAAAGGTGAGCAAATTACGACATACTGGAGTAGTTTGTATATTGTTTGTTTAATTGAAAAGCACTCAAAGCTGTTACGAAATTCTGGGGGGACATTATTGTCTGCAGTCTTGCACAAGAAATATTACTTACATTAAAAAGAAAAGAAGAATAATTTTTTAAAAAAACATTAGAATTGTTCAAATATATCAGCTTTGAGTAAAAATGAAAGTTGTTAACTGTTAGTTTGAGTCTTCTAATAATTAAATTTGTTCCATACTTAGAACGGTCTGGGCTTGAGCAAGGACATAAAGTTGGTGAGCATGTTATTCCATTAGCAAGGAATTTCAACAATGTTACCATTGACATTGAACCTGGGAGCAATAGCGTGGTATGTAAAATCATCAGAAAGCACTTCTGTTTCATATTTCCTTTTAACAAAGCAATCCAATGATGATATTCATGCATTCTTATGTTTATACTGCCAACATGGATTTTTTGACATAGCTTTTGCAAATTTGTTTATTTTTTCCTCCATATTCTCATAATGAATATTTGAAATTGGTAACAGGAGAAGGTTGACACTGAATTGAAATCAACGAAAGTGATAGAGGATGGAAAGAGAGGTCAATTACAATCTTTAAAGGAAGAGGCCCTAATTGACACAAGCAGAGAAGCCATCAGCAATATGGATTTGGTTGAGAAAAATGTAACCTCCTCAACAGCTGATTCAAGCAATCTTCAAAATGTAACTGCAGGATCATCATCTAGATTCGCCTCAAAGTGGGAGGCCATGAAGACTGGTTTTCAAAACTTGAAGTCTAACATTGTTGCCAAGAGATTCATTCCTTTACGCCAGAGTCAAGAAACCAAAATCGACCATGTTTCCTCATCTGAATCCCTTGATGAAATATTTGAGAGATTGAAACAGCCAACCATGAACCGTAGAGGTTATTACAATGATGACAATGATTATGATCATGGCTTGGACATCAGGGAGATGCGATCATCCAGATAGTCTCTTATACATTAAGCAGAGCCATTATGAAAATAGGTATAATCATTTTGGGTTAATACTCTAGAGATGTGTTTATAGGATAGTTGAATTTTACTCTTCAACAAATTCTATTGTGACTGGATCACCATTGGTGTAGAGAATTCTCAACATGCTAAAAGCACACACATTTTTTACTAGTTGATTGGGGTTAAATGTAAAAAGAAAATATGGCCCATGATTTGAAGAGGAGTGATTTATGGGGAACTCAGCGGGTAAGTACTGTAATTGTAAGCATGTGGTAGATTACTGCATGCATCTTGTGTATAGTCATTTATACATGTGACGTTTTTCTCCGACCTAATTTAAATCTATTCTTTTACCAGAAAGGAAGCCATTGCAGATTTTTTCATGCACTTGGCTTCCATCAAAGAATGATTCTGAAATGTTGCTTAATGCTTATTCATATTGTGCAAATCCAAGCCCTCGCGATTATCTATATATATATATAGATATATAGAAGGGCCATGATCTCTTTGCAGAGTTGGAAAGTGCTAAAATTATCTTCATTAAGGGTTAAGGTTCAAGGCTGGTAAAGAGAGAAATTCTATGAAGGGACTTTTTTTTTGGATGGTGAATTTCCAACTATCATTCACATGAAGGGACTTTTTTATTAGTTTTTGTTTCAATTTTTTCACATGATCCTTGGCTTACTTTGATCTAACGGGGTTCATTTGAACCCCCTTGAGCTGGCAATTATTATTACTTTTTAATTTAAACATTCTGACCCTAAAGTTTTTTTAAACATACTTGAAAATAAGGTTAAATATGACCATGTCAACAATATTTTGATCTTTTTAAACCCCCCCAAAAAAAAAAAAAAAAAAATTCTAACAACAAAAGAATTTTATTTAACTAAAGTAAAATTAAAAAAAAATAATAAATAAATAAATAAAAAAACCTATTTAGATTTTAAAAAAGATTTGAAATAAACTAATAGAAAATTCATAGTTTACATTTTACTATCAATGTAAGATCTATATTGTTTCTAAACAAATGTGTATAGTGCAATTAATATTGTATATTTTTTGCAAATGTTTACAATATAATTATCTATAATGTAAATCTTACTATGATTCTAAGCAAATGTGTATAGTATACTTGTTTACAATGCAAATCTTACATTGATAGTACAATGTAAACATATAATTGTCCTAAACTAATAGATAAAAGTATTTTATCTATTAATATGTTTACTATATTAAGAAAAAATATCAAATGAACCTATAGTTTATTTTTCATTCTATTGCTAGTACATACTATAGACAAATTTAAATAAGGAAACCATGTAAATTGTAAAATTCATCTCTTACTCAAGATGTATCTTCTTACTGGCCCCCCCTAAAAAATATCATGGAGCCACCACTTATTTAACCACAATATCATCCACATGGTCTTTTATGATATCATGGAACATGTAATAATAGATGAAGCGCACAGGTGGCCTCTATAGAAATATAGAATACCTCCATTAGCATATGAAAAAGGGTTTTCTATGAATCATTGAGGATGCATTCTTCTCGCATTTGTGGTTTCGCTCCCTCTCCATCTCCTTCTCCAAAGGCTTCAGCTGATGAGGATGATGATGCTAGCTTTTCCGGTGATGACAAGATGACGACCTCTCAATGACTTGCCCTTTGTCATTCTTGACAAAAAGGTGGAGTAGTTTTAGGTTGATAGTAGTCTTGTACTTAGGGAGAGAGTTAGTGTAGGACATTTTTTGTTAGGAGGAGTGTGTATATCTTTTGAGGGATGTAGTTAGGTTTACATGTATTTTCTTTTCTTTAGCCTCTTGTATACTGGTCTTGTGACCCTTTATTGACATACATTGTATTTATCTTTTCTCATATATATGATGATGATGTATGTTTCTTCACCTATATGTCCATGTGTTGTATATTTTCTCTCTTTATACATATGTTTCTTTATGTACGCAATCTTAATTTCTGTTTCACACATGATACTTTGATGAGTTTGTTTAGATGTTTCAAAAAGATAGGTTCTGAAAGTCTACCATGCCATGAACTCTCTTCTTGCAAAGTTTTTCAAGAGTTTGTGTTAGGGTTAGATTTATTTTGTATTTCAACAAGTGATTATGAGTTCAGTGATTTAAGACTTCTCTCATAATTCATTTATTTGTTGTGGTTTTGTCACGAATTGCCAAAAAAGAGATGGTTAGGGACATATTTATGTAATTGGCTAATCCATTGATAAAACGCACTTTACTTGTAATTGGGTAAATCTAGGATGAGTTTAATACTTCTAGAAACAAATATTCAAGTTTAGTATTGAAGCCATGCAAATCTGATCAAGAAATAAGTGAAGAAGTGTTGTTTATTAAAGTTCGACAGAAATCTCGACATAATCCTTTCTATTGAGAAGTATTGTTGAAGGTAGTTGTATCTGTCGAGAATTACAAAATCAGGTTTTCCAGATCTGATTACATGCATATCCTTGAGTATTTGTGTAGGGTTTCTTTTCTTACATCCTAGACATATATAATGATTATTTTAAGAGTCATCACAAGGTGATGCAAAGTGATAACACATGCATATTGTGACCGGAGGCAAAATTTGTTCTAGTTCATCATATTCTCTGTAGAAGCTACTGAGTCATTACGCTAATGGTTTCATGACCAAGAGCTTCCTGATCTTCATTGTTGGATGAACTGAAGAATTTTGCAGCCAACATCTTCCTTAAGTTAGTGTGTTAGTCAAGTACTGGGATCCGTGCATCATTGGTTAATCATGTATTGGAATTCATGCATTGAACGAAGAGATTACCGCTACAATACAAGTCCAATTGGTTATTGAGGTAAGGGTTCAACTGTAGGTTAGTATTGGGTATTGAGATTCCTTTTACTTGTAACCGCTTGTTTTGATAATAGTGGATTCTCAGGAGTGGTAACTTTAAATTTACCCGATAGGGTTTTGCTTTAGTAGTTTTCCCCATTTATAAACAAATCACCCGTGTTAAATTTATTTTCTGCTGCATTTAGTTTAATTGGTGGTTTGTTTGTGCTACCATGCTATTGCATGTTAAATTGACTTAATTAATTAACTTGGATAATTAATTAATTAATTTGCTAAATGGGTCAATACATTTTTGGCCTATTAAGTGGTATCAGAGCAAGCACACTCTGATTAGGTTTAATTTTTGTTGTGTGATCCATTGACCCCTGTTTGTCATAGATAGAGGACAATCTTTTATTATACCTCATTTATTTGATGACACTAATTATGCATACTAAAAAGTAGGCATGAAAACTTTTTTGTAGTTTTTAGATAAGAAGGTGTGGCAAGCTGTGGAGATTGGCTGGACCAAGCCAAAAGAAGTGCCGTCTGATTGGGATGAGGCCAAGATCAAAGCGGCAAACTTTAACAGCAGAGCATTGAATGCCCTATTTAGTGTGGTGACTAATGAGGAGTTCAAGAATATATCCTCAACTAAAACTGCTAACGAAGCATGTACTATTCTCGAGACAACCTATGAAGGGACTAAGGCTGCTAAGGACTCAAAGCTCCAAAGGCTTACTACTAGCTTTGAGGAGATTAAGATGGAGGAGGATGAGCCATTTGATGAGTTCTGTGCTAAGCTGAAGGACATAGTTAACTCAACTTTCAATCTACAGATTCCCAAACCCAAGATTGTGAGAAAGGTGCTCAAATCTCTGCCTGAGAGATTTTATGCCAAGATTATTGTCATTGAAGAATCAAAGGACATTGACAAAACTCCTTTGACGGAAATGATTTGCAACTTGCAAACCTATGAATTAAATTAAATCTTGAATGAGAATCAAGAGGTTTCAAGTGTTTTAAGTAACTGTGTATGTTATGGTTTTTGTTCTAGAGATAGCCTCCCTATGTTACTGGCTTCCTCTTCTTCTTCTTTTTTTTTTTTATTTTTTTTTTAATGGTGTTAGAACTAGTTCAAGACCAACCAAATGAAGCAGAAAGTAAAAATGTTATGTTTTTAGTGAAACCAAACATGGCCTTAGATATTCTATATGCAAATCTCATTCCCACACCTAAATAAAATAAGATGCATCTCACGGTATATGCATAATGTTTAATTTTGAAATAATTATAATAAAAGATAACACTTTTATTTGTTAGATAATGTTATATAAATTGGATTTTAGTGCAAAAAATTCCCAACGTTTCCCACTATATAACTGGATGAATAAAGTACATTTAACATTTGAGTATTTGAGTGAGATCTTGAGAAAGAGCTATTAGGTGATTGTTATTCCTTTTTGTCAACCACGTTAATCTTCCCCCTAAAAAGCCAAAGAATTTTAAGTTTTTGAAAGTCTACAATTATCTCAAATTAAATCCTGACCCTGACTACCTCTATAAATCTTAATGAAAAAGTAGTCATTGTATTATTGATTAAGCAAACTTATTTATTAATAGACTAGGAGTAATTTATTGTTGGGTATATTTACTTAGTGCTAAGACATTTAACAAGCAAATATATTTAATGCAAGACAATTAGCTACTCATATTTATTAATATAAAAAAATTAATTATGACAAATAATTTTTTATAAAACAATCAAATTTCATGCCAGACATTTAATAACTAAAAGGGCCATGCTAAAGAGTGCCTTTAAGGCAATGGTTAACAGTTAATTTTAGGAAAGTTTTGACACCACTTTTATGGGAAATGAGAAAAGCTGTCAAAATATTAATTGTTTTTTTTCTTTTCCCATAAAAACTTTCTTTAAATGGATTGTTAACCATTACCCTAAGCGTATCCATTAGCATTTCCCTAACTAAAAAATGACAATTTAACTTTGTGTATTTATTAATGTAAGACATTAATTAGTGCAAATATTAAACAAGCATATTTATTGCAATTTTTTTTTTGGATTGATATATGGCGATAAATTCAGTATATAAATATTGAAATTTAATTTAGAAATGTGTTTAATGTTTTATTAAGACATTTAATATGCAACTATATTTAATGTTGGATATTACAAAAAACTTTTGCTAAGACATTTGTTAATGAATGCCAAAAATAAAAATTGAAAAAATTGCACTCTTTGCCATTGATGTTAACAAAAATTACGTTGGCCTCCCCTATATTTCTAATTTTAAAATACCCTTGTTTTTAAAATAAACTTCAATCACATTTCTTGCAACTTAAAACCGATTAATCAATTAAAGGAATTTTAAATGTAATTTAGAAACTTTTTTGTATATATACATTTATCCTCCTTTACAAATGAAAATCCCATTTTCTTATCTATATGGCTTTAGAAACAAAAGGAAATTTTTTTTAATCAAAATTCAATAAAAAACCAAAATATAAAAATGTATCAATATTGCACAATTCAATATATCCCAACAAATAAATATAAAATTTCCCTTGAAAAATAACATTATTCTTAGGAATATTATCTAAAACTTTGTGGTGCACTATTTTTCCTTGTTTAGTGAATTTAAGTCTAAATAGAAGCTACCCAGAAAATTGCAAGAAGCATTCCTATATTTCATTGAGTTAGCAATTTTCTTTCTAATTTTTTGTTTACAAAAGCTAATAATGGGCAGAGGCCGAAGGTAGTCCGGAGGAAATTGCACAAACCATATCTTTTGACAATGAAGGGTAAAAGCAAAAATATAAAAAATATTTAATTTTTTTTTAATTTTTTGATACTAGATTTAATGTTTTAACATTATATGCAGGTGAGTGCACAAATTCTTTTTGAAAATTTATGGAGGTTTGGGTACAATTTGAAAGAAGGGAGATGTTAGTATAATTTTAGTTAACCTTAGAGGAGGTCAATGCAATTTTCCTAATGTAAAGTTAATGTGCGTTCATTATGTCTACCAATCATTTGATATTTGAACATGTTTTGTAAATGTACAACTAACAATCTCTAGTTATAAATAAGAAGGGCAATGCATTTCAAGTGTTACCAAATATCTTTTTGAGCACTAGAAAAATGAGTTAAATGATCATAGTCCGACTCTATTGTTTTGTGTTTATCCTTCTCTTAGCCTTTGGCCAAAGTACTTCATTTAAGTTAATATCCTACCCAGAAAGGCGCTACGTGCGAATTGTCAACCATCTCAACAACAAACCCCTCACCTATCATTGTGAATTTGCAGATGATGATTTTGGCAAGTTTGCTTTACTTTCCCTGCTCCTCATGCTAGCATTGTGCATGATGTGTGTGTGTGTGTGTGTGTGTATATATATATATGTCAACATCTTGCGCCTGTTCGACCACCCATCGTGGCGACGTTCACACACATTACACGTGCTGTGGAAACGTGTCATACCTCGGGTGTGTGATTGGAATATGAGTCAATTTTATGAAAATTACCAAGGGTATGTGAAGTCACCAATAATTATTGGGTTTTTTTTTTAAGGTGTGATTGATCACCTGACTCTATTTGATTTTATTACCAATCCTAGGTTAAGAAAATGGGCATTTTTCCTAATCTAATGTGGATGAGCTAAAAATCTTGATTCTTAAATTTGAAAGTCTGGTTATGTGTGGAGAATGTGTTAGGCACCCCACAACGCCTGTCCGAAGACAATCCTTTGTTTTGGTAAAATCATAATTTAAGGACATTAGTAGTTGAAAACAAGTTATTGGCTTTAGCTTTTGGGGCTTTAAGTGTATTGGGCTTTGAGGTCTGGTTTCAGTTCTTTTTTTTGTACAAGCATAATGTTGGTATGTTGGGTGATGGTAAAGTTTGATGAACCCCACCCTAATGATCTTCTCTATTTCTATTAAATTTGGAGGTCCGCTTATGAGTAGAAATTCCAACTTGGTTGCTTCATTAACATAACAACATGGTGCTTGGTTCAACCAAGAGCTTATGTGTCACTAAAGTGGCGTCCAGACCAAGCGTCTCATCGTAGGTTCATGTAAAGATACCCTAGAACAAGGAGGCCTTGTGCTTATTTTTACAATTAGAATCACTAGTCTTGGCGCTCGAGTGCTTCCAAGGCTAGCTTTAAATCCACAAACATGGGACACATTGTGTTAAAGTAAGTGAACAGGACACTCAAACAAAGCAAACTATGAAAACAGAGGAAGAAGACTCCAACAGCTAGTTAACGGCTAGTTTCTTATTAGAAACGATGTCATATAACTTAGCCTATTTAAGTTTAAATGAAACAGGATCGTTTTGGTTTGTCTTCATCTATTACAATCTTGCAATGCTCTGTTTCCTCTTGAGATTGGGTTCAACAGTGAACAATTGAGCTATAACTACCTTCCATCTGTCATTCCTAGATTCGCGGAGCATAATGTGGAGTGGGTTATATTATGTTAGATCAATTTTAGCTTTTGGAATGATCTTAGTGTAATTATGCTATATAAACAATTTGTGATTATTGTATTAATTAAGCTTGTGAAATATATTTTCTAAGAATTCTCTCTCTCTCTCTCTCTCTCTCTCATTGTTTGTTCTTATTTCCGCCATTGTTGTACACTCTAGCGAGCTCCAAATCTTTTACACTTCACATAAATAGATCAAAGGATACTTCTTTGCTAATGTTGTCTCAGTAATATATGAAGTTTTATCAGTGCCAATTTATGTGAAAGATAGTTAGTCTTCAGCAAAAAGAAGAAGTGAAAGATAGGGAAACCTCTAATGGGATCTACTTTTGGATCAATGGTTACATATCCCTCTGTCCATTGAAATTGATCAATAAGATTGGTTGGTCCACGATCCTCCCTTTCAAAGAGAATTAACTAGAAACTACCTTCTAACTACCCTACTCATAACACGTGCTTTATCTAATTATGACATCTGTTGTTGAATGTTTTCGTACGTAATAACATCTGAGAAGCTAGCTAGTATATAATTTATTTTGTAAACAATAACTATATGAATGATTACAAGTTATAACATACTTCAGAATTCGCATCTAACGTACTGATGGTCTTATTATAACATTTGTAGTTGCTTGTAATGATGTGTTTGCAATAGAATTGTGTATGAGTTGCAAAATGATAATCAAAATTGATGTAAACTCTTAATGGTACCATAAATGTGCCTATATGCATATATTTAGAAGTCTTATAATTATTAAGTTAGTTTAGACCCCTTTTTTATTTATTTATTTATTTTTTTTAGAGTTTCCACCTATGGTGTCTATTTTTAATGATTATGCTCTTTATTATTAGACCAAGACACCAATCGATTTTTAGACCTAATATGGTGTACCTAGATGTTTTAATTTGGCAAATGACCTAGCAAAATAATAAGGTATGTACTCCTATATATATAAAAGAGTATGCACTTTTGTGCACGGTTGTATCTAGTACAGTAATATTGCATTTGTATATTTAAAAGATCAATTAAGTGTATGTAGGTGTATAAAATACTTGCTTGGAGCTTAGTGGTGACATGGTACTCATCCATGTTGATGTAATTCTTGTTAATGGCAACCTGCAAACTGAAAAATAAAAACATATACTGATATGTTTGGTTATTATTAAAATTTAAAATATGGTACCAAACATATCTTGTTATGGTGTTAGGGCAAGCACAACCAAAAACTATAAAAGAGATGATAATTTGGTGATGATTCCTTAGGCATTATTAGAGGCACATAAAATCAACTCTTTTTTTTTTTACCCAAAATTTGATAAGCTAAAATGTAGCTAAACTTAATTTCCCTAACAAAAAACCTCAGTTAAAACACTTTTGCAACATGCTCCACAGATGGTATACCAAAATAGTTTTTGAACAAACATCCATACATTTGTTGAAATTTTTGTTCCACAACAAAACTTTGAAAAATCATTTTTTATTTGTTTCTCTCTCTCTCTCTCTCTCTCTCTCTCATGGCAAGACAAGAATATTGAGTTGGGGAGACATCTTGAGGTAAGAGATTTATAGGTAGACGAGATTGAGAGAGTTACACTTTGATTGATCGTGAATTCAAGTTTGAAATTTAGTCGGTCAAAAATTTAGTTTGGCTTTTGTTTTTTTTAAAGTCTATGGATAAAAAATGAAATTCGTATAAACTCTAGGTATGAAAATAATATTTAATAAAAAAATTCATAAAAATAAAAATAAATAAAATAAAATAAAATATTGAGACTACACTAATTAAATCCATTTATCAATTGACTAATTTAATGTAGCAAAAGGCGAAAGCCAAATTCTCAAAAAAGAAAATAAAAGTTTCATATATAAAACAATAAATCAATTAATATCATAATTTTGACAATAAAAATAATTATCAACGTATCGTAAAATTAAACCTATGAGTTGAAATTTTATCTTATTTTTTAAAAAAATTTATCTTCACCCATAGCATAGGCGCCGATAGCATTGTTTTGTTTAGGTTGGTGACCAATAAATATATCTTCCCGCCCAAACCCAAACCCGTCTTCTACCTTTCCTCTTTTGTGTACACAGCAAAGGAATTTTTTAGAAAATAACTATAAAATCCAAACAATATCATTAGTTAGGAAACATTTCAAACATATTTGGTTAGTAACAATTCGAGTTCAAAGGAGACGATTTATGGGTTATAAAATCGAGTATACTATACTTGAGTTCCTGTTTTGCCAGCAGCTAAGGTGGCAGCCACGTAGGCCAGAAATCGAGTTTTTTGGACTAAATTGTAAGGCAAGAAAACGAGTTCATTGAACTCGGTTTGTAAGCCCAGAAACAAAATTAATTGAACTCAGTTTACAAGCCCAGAAACCGAGTTCATTTGACTCGTTTTGTTTTAAAGGAAATCGACTCCAGTGTAGTCATTTTCCTTTCGTCCACCTGTCACTCATCGCGCACTCAAAATACAACTTCAAAACACAAAAAAAAAAAAAAAGTTCAAAACTCTCCCTCTCACTCTCAGTCTCTCAGTCCTTCTTGCTCTCTCACTCTGATTCCCTCTCACTCGCAGTCTCTCAATCCCTCTCGCTCTCTCTCTCACTCTCAGTCTCTCAATCTCACTCTCTTTCACTCTCGCTCCGTCGCCGTCGCCGTCGCCCCTCTCGCTCCGTCGTCGTCGCTCCGTCTCCACCTCGCTCAGTCTTTCTCCCTCAATGGTTGGCTCCGACTACCTCATAAAAGTAAGGACTCTCTCTTTTTTCTGGGTTTATTGGCATGCATTGATTGTACTTGATAGATTTTGGGTTCAGTGGTGGGTCTCTTATTCCATTAGAGGAAGAAGAAAGTGGAGGAGATCAGTTGTAAGGAATTAAAGGAAGAATAGAGTGGATTCGGGTTTGGGTTTTTGTGGTGAGTCCTCTGGTATGGGGATGATGAGTGTTGATGATGACTGGTCAACACAAAACATAGAGTTTTGATTTCTGACGACACTCAAACGATAGAATTAGACAATTAGCCAATTACAATTTGTACATTGGTACAATTAGTCATTATTTTTTTTTTTTTCGAAGAGTATAAATGTTTGTAAAAATGTTTGTTTATATGTTTCAGTTTTTTCCTTTTTTAAAGATTTTAGGATAAGCATGATCACCCCGTACTCTTTTTTTTTTTGGTTGAGAAAATGATAAACATGATTACCTCGTAGTCCTAATTATAAGGAAAAAAATAATAATAAACACACCAAGTACCACCTTATTATATTTCTCTTCTCACACACAAAACCATTCTCTCTGTGTGAGAAAATAACTTTGAATAATGCCTTCATATTCGATCACGTTCCAACTCGAATTCGAAGTTAGTTCTTTCCTCTATCTAGGTCTACACTTACTCAATCTTGTAACCTCCTCAGCATATGTGAGGAAATGATTTGTTCAAATTTATGTGAGGAAATGATTTGTTCAATTCAAGGAAAATGTAAGATTTTGATTATGTTCTTTACACTTATATACTAAATGTTCTTTACTTGTATTATTTATTCAAAAAGTTTCTCATTCTATCAAATGTAATCTGTGTAAGCTAAAGATTTTGCTTGTACATTTTAATTCTTCCATTCCTTAAATGCCTATCTTCTTACTAAAAAACAAGGAGAATTCAGCTCTTTAGCTGGTATTGATCATGACCTGTTGAGTCACATTTTAATTGATCATGACCTGTTGATCCTTGCCAATTTATGTTCAACATGTGCTTATATTACTCTTGACTCTCTAAACTTCGTGCAGTATGGCTGCTGTTCCTGCTCAGAGTCGTGATGAGTTCGGACCTAGTCCCATTGAGAATCCGGTGTTAAGGTTTCTAACAACTCATCGATTGTGCGCTGTTTGGGAAGGTAAGGTAAAATTAAAACCGACCACGTGCTGAATATTCTCTTCTTATCCTTTTACATTATGTTTATTTTTTTTTTCCATTTTTAAAATTCTAAGTTTGTCAATGGTATTACTAGGTTTGAATGCATAGTCATGCCCATTAGTTGGGTTAAGTTAGATTGGTTGACTGTTGCTATGAGAGAGATGATGTATATAAAAGTGGGACCTATTTGCTAGGAAAGAGATGATATATATACTCGATATAGGATATAATTCTTTGTGACTTGGAGTTGGATGCATAAGTTGATGGCTCATATATAATAATTAACACCCCTCATCCCTAGTCTTTGTAAGTACTCTTTATACAGTGAGAAACTAAGACTATTGTTTATTCTCTGAATATTGTTTAAAGACAAGATATTAATTTTGTGGCCTGAAAGAAACCTATCTATGAGCTCCAAGTTATTTTGGTTTAGCTTTAGAAATATTCCCATGTAGGGTCCCTAACATATTATAGCCCCCAAAGCTTAACTTGATTTTTTTTTTTTTTAAATAAAACATGTGAGTCGTATATTTTTATCTCAACTTTTAAGACGTATAAAAAAAGAAAAGAAAAAGTGATGTTAGATATTTTACCAATTTTATTTTTAAGTCTTAAAAATTGTTGTGTCACCTATCACAATAACTAATTCAAATATTCATTTATTTTTGTTTTTTGGGATCAATAGCTACAATCACATATATAAAGGTTATGGCATATTGCATCTCATCACCATGGTTCTATCATGTGCAGGATCCGGGGGCATTGAAATGCCGTGGTTGTAATGACGAGCTCCGAAAACGACGCCCCATAGTGGTGGATGTGAGTAGGTGCGAATAGCGTTCTCCAAACTATAACATGGTTCAATATATGTAGTCGCATCTTGCCCCAAGTGCTGAAGAGCTTTAATTGCATGAGAACAAGGGATCTTTCGATTTTGCCACTTTCCACAACGACATGTTCTGGCTATTAGGTTTACTTCATGACTATGGTGTCCCCCTCCAGAGATATGGATGTTGTATGCAGTAATTACTTGATATATACCATTCTGATTATTATACGCTGCTATTTGGTGTGAAATAGATTTTTGCAAGTTTTTTCCATAGATTTCTAAGGCATATTTACTCCATACCTTGGCATTTGAGAGATCATGACTAATTTCTTTGTGTTGATCATGGAAATAAGCAACAAGTTTGCTCCAAGTGAATTCAACCATTGTAGCAATGGGTAGGCCACGGGCACCTTTGAGTACTTCATTGAAGCACTCCGAGACATTGGTTGTCATAGCCCCATAACGGTATCCGCCATCATATAGCTGGGTCCACATTTCTAAATCCTCTTTCAATAGATATGTGTATGGCATGATGGATAAGTCGGGCTCACTTTCCTGCCGCTCGGTTCTCCGTTTCTTCCTAAGGGCCTCGATCTCGGCTTCCTTGATAGGTTGCATGTATAACTCAAATTTAGCTTCCTGAGTAGCATACCCCGTTTGCAAGGCTAATGACTTTAAAGTGGCCTCCTGAAAATGCATGTTGAAGTTGCTAGCAACATGTCAAAGGCAATATCTGTGAACTACTCGTACTCGTCCATCATCATCTCTAGGCCAATTTGCAATTGTATTTTAAATACCCTTATGTCGGTCAGAAATTATGCAGATGTCCTTATCTGCTATCACATCCCCCAGTGCATTCCTGAGGCGTTCTAAAAACCACCTCCAACTAGGCCTAGACTCTTTGTCCACAACGGCAAAGGTGAGAGGCAAAACCTTGTTGTTGGCATTGGTGACCATTGCAATCAACAACACCCCTCGATATTTACCATATAAATGGGTCCCATCAATACTAATCACTGGCTTACAATGTCTAAATCTTTCAATGCATGGAGGCCCAAAATACATAGCGTAATATTGTATCACCGAACTCATCCCTGGGTATGGTGTGACACCAGAACCGGGTGCTAGGTTCTTGATCCAAGTATGCCAACAATAACTTTCTCAACCTTTGGTAAGACTTTTCCCAATCCCCAAATATCTTTGCAATAGCTCGTTGTTTCGCGTCCCATATCTTATAGTAAGAAAGCTTATGCCCATAATACTTCCCTTTAATGAAATCTCTGAGGTGATAAATTGTTGCCATGTGTTTTTCTTGCAACAATGGAACAAATTCTATTGCAAGAAAATTATAATCCATCATTCTACCATCAAGGGCCGTGGCAAGGGGTATACAACTCTGAGGACCCTTATAAGATGTGACCATCCATAGTCCATATTCAGGCTTTTCGACTGCCCCAATGTACCATACGCATGACTCATCGACGCATTTCACAGCCAGTTTACTTTTGGTCGACCTATGCTTTGCGGCGTAAATTGTTAATGCACATTTCACTGCCTCTTTATTCGCAAAAATCAACCCTTTCGCAAAATTCACGTCTGCATTCCAAGAAGAACCAAATGCTTGCTGAACAACTTCAGGATCAACCATATTTTCCCAAGTATTTTCATAAAATGATGAGGCAGGAGGTTCGTAAACGGGGGTCGTATTTGTAACATGCTGAACTCTAACATTAGCGTCCGCATCATCTTCATCACATTCAGCCATATCATCAACATGAAGAATGGGAGCAATTTCATGGTCATCAAGACCCCTGTTAAAGTCGCCATTGTCAATCCTCTCTTCGTACTCATCTCTATCATCAACATCTTCCCCAACACAGTCTTCGTCTTCATCTTCAACTACTGGAACTGTAGAGGATTCACCTCTATGTGTACAAAATTGATCTTCATATCTATTTCCAGGTTCGCTCTTAATTGTTGCTGGTGTCTCTTGAAAAGGGGGTGTATAGCCTCCCAATGTGGTGCATCGATCATTTAGGACTGCAAACTGTCGAGATGTAATTGTTTGTACAATTTCTTCTTCTATGCCGACTTCCGCATGCGGCTCCAAAGCGACGTATAACTCAAAATTTACTGCTTGTTCCCATTTCTGCATCTTACTAAACATGAATTTCACATGTTTGTCCTCTGTTATCACCATATTTCTGTAATTAATGTATTGATTGAAGGCTTCATATAGAGAACGAAAAGTAATATGTATGTCATGTAAAGTAGGGTTCACTTACAACTCTTCCATAATTTTTACTTTCAGCTCATTCAGGGTCTTTAACTTACGACGTATCATCATATAGCAGCACTGGATACCCGGACCTTGAAATGAGCATCCGTCATAAGAGTTGGCATTGCTAAGGGGTCCACCGTAGTATATATTTATATGGATCATTGTCAACCTATAGATCATCAAGTGCAATTGTGTTAGTGACAAATTTATAACGCTCAATCAACATCAATCACACAACTTTGCATATGAAATGCCAACAATATTTACACTAACAAACAAAACAAATATTCCCATATGTTGTAATAACATAATAATCACAATATTTGGTACTAAATATTCCCTATAATCACAATATTAATTTATAAAAAAAAACATAGCAAATAATTTAATCACAATATTTACACTAACAACAACAAAAAATTCCCAATATGTTGTAATTTAATCACAATTATGTACTAAATATTCCCAATAATTAATCATAATATTAATAGTCATTATAGATATTTTTTCTTAAGTAGATTCATGATCTTATACAAATGTGTCCTAATATTAATTAAAAAAAATAGCAAATAATCACAATATTTACACTAACAAATAACAAAAACAAAACTTTTCCTAATATGTTCTAAATATTTTCTTAAAAAAAATTTCCCAATAATTAATCATAATATTACTAGTCATTATAGATATTTTTTCTTAAGTAGATTCATGATCTTATAAATGTGTCCAAATATAAATGTAAATGTGTCCAAAAAAAAAAAAAACTAGCAATATACTAACAAATAAATTAATCACAATAAAAAATAACAAAAACAAAACTTTTCCTAATATGTTCTAAATATTTTCTTCAAAAAAAAAAACTAGCAAATAATATTGTAAAAACATTACCTGAGAGTGTTTGTGTGAGATGAGTGTTTAGGAAATGAGGTATTGAGAGCTGAGTTTCTTAAGAGTAGAGTTGAGTTTCTTAAGAGTAGAGGTGAGTTTCTTAAGAAGGTGCCCCACGATAAGGAGCAGAACAGGTCCCAGCTGGGACCCATGGCAACACATGGAAGGATGGGGATCATTCATGAAAATCGAGTCCTCTAAATTCGATTTCCTGCTCAGTACACGTGATCATTCAGCCTGTGGGACGAGACTGATGGTGTTGCGAGATGGATTGATGAGACTAGGAAATCGACTTCACTAGAGTCGGTTTCTATACAAAGAAACCGAGTTCACTGAAATCGATTTCCATGTATGAAAACCGAGTTCACTGAACTCGGTTTCTATGTATAAGAAATGAGTCACAAGGACTCAATTTCATTATCTACGTCGATTCTTCATCCACCTCAGCTACGGGCAAAATAGGCGAATATGAACAGGGAAATCGATTCCAATATAGTTTCAAACATTGCCTAACTTATGCCATTGTTTGGGTTTTATGGTTATTTTCTAAAAAATCCCCACAGCAAATGGCGATGTCCTCCTTTCACGAAATGGACGATTCTCCCTCTCAACTGAAAGCTGAAGCTGCGTTTCTCATTCGCCGCCACTTCGACCAGCTCCGCTCCATCGCTCTCTCTCCTGACCCCAACCTTCATTACCCTCTCCACATTGAGTGAGTAATATCTTCAATCAATCAATCATCTCTATTCTTCTCATTTTCCTCTCTCTCTCTCTCGCTCTATGTTTCTCAGTTTTGCAGAGCTAATGGACGACGACCCGCCGCTTGCGCAATCCCTATTCTCCCAACCCACCGATCACCTGCGCCTCTTCGACGACGCTGCTCTTTGGGCTCATGTATGCACATTTTGTTTTTCTTCGAGTAAAGTACACTGTTGCCCATTAAAATGTCTAAATTTTCCATTCTCAAAAAAAAAAAAAAAAAAATCTAAAATTTTCATTTTGAATGTTTGATTTCGTTTTTTTTTTATCCATTTCGTTAATAATCTGATGACACTTTGCATTATATGAGTAGCATTGGCATTTTTTTATCTACAGTGAACTCAAGTACTCAACAACAACAGAGCCAGGGGAGGGGGAAATGGAACCCAACACGTTACGATAGAACACAAGCCCAAATGCCTTTGTTACAAGTAGGCTGTAGGCCCAACCCATTAGCTAGAAATGACCCAGGAGGACAGCATTAGTCTTCTGCGGATAACTCGTTGTTCACACAAACCACAAATTACCCCACTGTCTTTCTCTTCCTAGCTTTCACTCCCGACTCCTAAACCATTCATAGTCATAGAATAGAATCCTATTTTTTCTTCTTCTTTGTTTTGGTTTGGTTTAAGAAAAAATGTCAATCCTTCAAATCCAAACACTCTCAAATTCTTTGACAGGTCCAACTCCAACCAAGTTGTTCCTCCACCCAAAACCCCATAACTCTTCACTCTACTCACAACCCATCACACCCAAAACGACGATTATTCGTATGGGAGGGGGTCCCAGAACCTACCCAGGTGGCGTATCAAAGTGGCAGTGGAAGCGAATGCAGGCAAAGAAAGCCAGGCAGCTCCTCAAGGCTCGCCTCGCTCGCGAGCGCAATATTTACGAGATGCGAAAGCGAGCAGAGCTCAAGGCTGCTGTGTCAGAGCTCGAGAGGCCTTGGGAGGTTGTCGACAGAGCCCCTAACTTACTCTCCATTGGCGCTGACGAACAAGTCAAAGTCTTGGCTGATAGGTTCCAAAGGCCTGGTGGGTTCGATTTGTGGACTCAGAGAGATGGGCCTCAGTTGTTTCAGACTGTGGATGAGTTACCCTCAGCTAGATTTTTCCCTAAAGGGGTTGTTCATAGTATCAAACCCTATCAAAGAAATGGTGGGTTGGATGAATTAAAGGAGGAGAAGGGTCACAATTTATTGGATGATCCGGAGAGTTCGTATCAGAAAGATAGTTTGGAATTATCGGGTGTGAATAGGCGAAATGGGAAGAGAAGTAATGGGAAATTGAGAAAGAATGTGAATAGGAATAGGTTTCAGGATGTGGGTTCGAATGGTTCCGGTGGGTTGGAGGCAAGGGAAGCTGGTTTTGATAGAGAACAGAGAGGAAAGGGCCCCATTGGTTCCGGTGGGTTGGAGTCAGGGGAAGCTGGTTTTGATAGAAAACAGAGAGGAAAGGGCCCCATTAGACGGAATGTTCGGGGTAATGGCTTGTTGGGGTTGAGAGATTCACAGTCTGATGATGTTTATGATATTGGTTTTGATAGAAAACAGAGAGGAATGGGCCCCATTAGACTGAATGTTCAGGGTAATGGTTTGTTGGGGTTGAGAGATTCACAGTCTGATGATGTTTATGACATGAATTTGCAAGAAGATGGAAGTTACGAATTCTAAATCAAGAATGGCCGGAATGACTTGAATTGTGAGGATAANTAATCTGATGACACTTTGCATTATATGAGTAGCATTGGCATTTTTTTATCTACAGTGAACTCAAGTACTCAACAACAACAGAGCCAGGGGAGGGGGAAATGGAACCCAACACGTTACGATAGAACACAAGCCCAAATGCCTTTGTTACAAGTAGGCTGTAGGCCCAACCCATTAGCTAGAAATGACCCAGGAGGACAGCATTAGTCTTCTGCGGATAACTCGTTGTTCACACAAACCACAAATTACCCCACTGTCTTTCTCTTCCTAGCTTTCACTCCCGACTCCTAAACCATTCATAGTCATAGAATAGAATCCTATTTTTCTTCTTCTTTGTTTTGGTTTGGTTTAAGAAAAAATGTCAATCCTTCAAATCCAAACACTCTCAAATTCTTTGACAGGTCCAACTCCAACCAAGTTGTTCCTCCACCCAAAACCCCATAACTCTTCACTCTACTCACAACCCATCACACCCAAAACGACGATTATTCGTATGGGAGGGGGTCCCAGAACCTACCCAGGTGGCGTATCAAAGTGGCAGTGGAAGCGAATGCAGGCAAAGAAAGCCAGGCAGCTCCTCAAGGCTCGTCATATAAAGACCTTCTAGTTTTTCCCAAACCTCCTTTGCGGTCTTTGCTTCTAGGATGTTGTGAATGACCTCATCACCTAGGTTTAGACGAATAGCGCTAGCTGCTTTCTCATCCATCTCTACCCATTCTATATCCTCCTTCGTTTCCGGTTTCTTCTCCTTCCCAAGCAAGGCCTTGTGAACTCCTTGTTGAATTAGGAGATCCTTCATCCGCCTTTGCCAAAGAGAAAAATTTCCCTTGCCACAAAACTTCTCTACATCATACTTTGTGCTTGACATCTTTACTGTGTTCAAAGGATTGAATCCTAACCTGGCTCTGATACCACTTGTTGTGCAGATAGCACCCTAGGACTCCAATCAATAACAGTAAATAAGCGGAAATTAAATAACAAGCACACACAAAGAACACAAGAATTTACGTGGTTCGGCAAACTGCCTACCTCCACGGAGACGACGGAGAAATTTCACTATAAAAAATAGGGAGATACAATAGTGCACAATAACACTCTCAAGAAACCCAAATCCCAATTACATCCTAGCACTCTCTCATAGAAACAATAAGAATAGAAGCTGGCTGCCTCTCTTTTCTCTATTTTTCTCTCATGCGGCTGCTCACTAGGTTAATTGGAATTCTCTAATTCTCTCTTACCACTCAACACCCTTAATATATCTATATATATATTATAGGCCGGCTGTACTGGGAATTAAATTCCTAGTTGAATTTGGTTTCCTAATACTACTTGACTTGGGCTTGTGGCAATTCAAGCCACACGTTGGGCCCAACGTCAACAAAATTCAATAGCTCGCTTCTGCCAGTTCACAGGTCCAAGGACCTCCTCTTTGTTTGGAGTACATAAAGATCATCATTGCATTTCACGGGGGTTGTTTCCTATTCTGAAGTTTTCTTGTGTCATAATGGTTTAATTCTAGGATTGTTTTTGCAGGTAGCTGCTTTCGTTCCTCTGATGTATATGTGCATATGCACATATTATTCATTGTTCAAAATTGGAATGCTGATGTTTTACTCACTGCACCCAGGCAAACAAGCTCAGTCAGCTTGCTTATGATATGCTCGTAAGTTTTGTTATTTTATCTCCATAATATGTTTTTTCACCACTTAATGGATTTTATTTTATAAACATTCTCTTTAAAAGGAATTGGTCATTAGATCTCACTTTCACATTTCTGCCAGGATGGTTGCGTGATATGCACCTCCAATTTCATACAACTTTCTCAATCTCATTCGTCTTGATGGTGATGAAAAAACTATCTTTGAACAGGTCTTTCTCTGCTACAGTATGCATAACTCACATATGGCTAGTCATATTAAAATATTAAATATAATCTTTTCATTTATCAGTCCTCCAAAATTATTATAGATAAAATTTATGATATAAATCTTGAAGATATAGGAGTTGGTTTTGCATTAATATATTTAGTTTTTCAATCTTTGTAGTGTGCATAATCAAATATGGCTAGTTATATTCCGATTCTAGATGGGAATTATGTTGCCCCTCCTTATATTACTTCCTAGAGGTTGGGTCTTGGTGCAATGGCATGTGTCTTCCACCAAAAGCTATATGTGCGGGTTTAAGTCTAGGATTCAGCCTCTCTAAAACAAATTGAGAGTAAGGCTGCCTATCATGACTTCTCCTAAACCCTGCAAAAAGTGGGAGCTTTTTGCACTGGGTACAACCTTTCTTTTTATTACTTCCTAGTTTTATAATCATTTCTTTAACAAGTCAAGTGATTGACATAAGGGTTAAAATATGATAATCACAGAGGATATGATAGTTTTTGAGGTTCCTTTGATTACAGAAGTATTGTCACTTTCAGATGTACTTCTTATATGTGTTTGTTTCGTTAAACTTCTTTCCCTCACAGTATATATTATATTATATGTAGCAGGGGTTTTTTTAATATATATATATATATATATTTTTTAATTATCTTGTTTCTGAGATCCATCCTCTGTAAGCATGTCCACCAGTTCCAGCTTTGCTGTCCAGAAACTCTCATGTTGTCTAGTTTATCTAGAGGTATTTATCAAATATCAGATTGTAAAATGACATAATGTGCTGTGCATGTGGCATGCTGGTTTCTTTACACTTGTACATTGTGAAAGCTAGTTATAAGGCTGAACAAATGAGTGGAAAAAAATTCAACTAGAATTTGTCTGGAACAGAAGTAAATAGTGCTCTGAAGTGATGCCACTGGTGCAACTTAGAGTGATTTCAAGAAAAGATCATTGCAAATTTTGTCTTAACACTACTTACTATAGTAGTTCACCCTACAAGTAATAAGAACTTTATTATAAAAGAAAATGGCTAGGGCATGGTACACAGAGAATATATGAGAAATTTCACTTAGATGTTTTTAAAGGCAATATCTGCTGGACAATTGGAAAAATGAAAGTAAAACATCTTGTTCAGAAAACAAAAATAAGCACCTTTATTCTTGTTGCTTGGAGCATTATAAGAACAGAATAATCTTAAATATTTTACATGTCTTTGATTAACAACAGAGGCCAAAATGATTCATAGAGAAGATAGTAAACACCATCTCCATGTACTATTTAACGGATAGAAAAATCTGGACTTACTAATCTTAATGTGTTAAATTACCACCCCATAAGAATCGTTTTCCGGATTATAATTCATCCTTTATTTTTTGAGTAAAATGGATGCTCCAATTAACTAGTGAGTTAAGGTGTTGTTACATCTCTAAAATATCTATATTGAAATATCACTTACAGGATTAGAGAGATCCCTGACTTGCAATCAAGTCAGAAAATCCTTCCATTTGATCTGAAAGTATTGATGGGAAGGAATCAGATTTTCTATTGGCATCTAGTCCTTCCACTAGAATAATTAAAAAAAAAAAAATCCATATGCAAGTCAAACTTTTTGGGACAAAGTGGGCAAAACCTGATAAAACATTTGAAATAAAATGAATAGACTTTTCTCATTGGTTGGTTTCATATTACCAGCTAAACCATTGCAATCTGATTTCCCTCTAGTTTTATGTAAAATTTTGGTATACATATACTTTTCATGGTGTTAAATACAAATGATAATTATACTGTTGGGAATGGTTGTTAACTCACAAAAGGAAATTGTTTAGGTTGATCTACTAATTAGTAGGTCCCGTTTCAATATTTCAATGATTTAGTTTAACTATTTCAATTTATCAATGTCTACCTTGTTTTATTTATTTGTTTTTTTAAGAATCACTTTATCAATGTTTATTTTTGTGAGTTTTCCTTCAGCATTATGGGAGGGTTTTAAAATTTTTTTTTTTTTTTTACTAGGACATTACAGCTTTGTGAAAATAAGCAATAGAGCAATATACGGCTTGGTAAACACTTCTTACAAACAGTTTTCAGCATAAAAATATAGCCAAAAGAATTTTGGTTTAGCTTTCCCTAGTTTAGATTACATTATACCTGTTTCTAAACTTAATGGATGCTATATGTATTGGTTTGTGAACATTAGGATAGCCACAAAAGGTGACAAATCACTTTGAACTTTACGTAGAAACACTGCATTCTTATGAACTCCCCCCCCCCCCCTCCCTCTCCCTCTTTTTTCTCTCTCCAGATTTCATTATTTTACTCAAAGTGTGATAAATTTTTTTTATTTCTGCACAGAAAATGGGAAATATAGATGCTGCCGTCCCTTTCTTTGGAAAAGGATTCAACAAAATCTATCCCCTTATTATGGTTATATATACCATTTTAATTGCAAGCAGTTTTTTTTTCATCGGGTGATTGAATACTTTGGGAATTGGAAGATATTCAAGTTTCAAAATGAATCAGATGATATGGATGGATTTGATCAGTCAGGAGTAATTATTCTGATAAAAGGTGAGCATATTGAATTGGTTCATATATTGTTTGCTTAATTGAAAAGCACTCAAAGGTGTTACGAAAATCTGGGGGAACATTATTAGCTGCAGTCTTGCACAAGAAATATTACTTATATAAAAAGAAAAGAAGAAGAATTTAAAAAAAAAAAAAAAAAAAAAAACATTAGAATTGTTCAAATATATCAGCTTTGAGTGAAAATGAAAGTTGTTAACTGTTAGTTGAGTCTTATAATAATTAAATTTGTTCCATACTTAGAACGGTCTGGGCTTGAGAAAGGACACAAAGTTGGTGAGCATGTTATTCCATTAGCAAGGAATTTCAACAATGTTTCCATTGACATTGAACCTGGGAGCAATAGCGTGGTATGTAAAATCATCAGAAAGCACTTCTGTTTCATCATTCCTTTTTGTAAAGTTGTGATTTACAACTATGTTTTATATTGGCTTTATTCCATGACAAAATGTGTTGTAATTACTTTATTTCATTTCCTTGTATTTTGTGAGACTTAATTGTATTGGGTTTAGAATCAAGTTGGTGAAGACTCAAGTTTTATTAAAGATCAGTGGATCTTGCGGGTGTGTCACTGGAAGCTAAGCCGCGAAAGAGTCATGTGAGAAGCACATGACTGGAAGCTGAAGAGTCATGTCAGGCTGTCGTTTTCGTGAGTGTCTCGCGGGTAAGGCCTTCCCGCGAGATAGTCGCGAAATATTCTGCCTGAAGGATTTTAATAAGTGACTTTCTTACCCTTCACCTATACTATATATACCCTTATTACCCACAAATGTGAGTGAGGCTATTCAGAGAGAAAAACCCTAGAGAGGTTTTCTAAAACACACACACCCATCTTTTTAGAGAGAGCTACTTCTCCTTAGTGAGAAATCATAGTAGTCTCTGGGAAGCATAGCTTGAGAAATCATAGTAGTCTCCTTAGTGAGAAATCATAGCTTGAGAGGAGATTTGTACCCAAACACAACTCACACCTATTCAGAGTGTAGAGAGTGTTTTGGAGTTGCTGGGAAGCATTGGAAGAAGTCAAGGATGGCAGATGCAACATGGAGCTTGTTGCAGGATCCGGAGAACTAGGACAAGACATGGTTCCGAGAAGCCTTGTTGGAGTAGGAGCTTGGAGGGCTTAGGTACATCGGGTAGATTAAGCTTGGAGGGTCTCTTGCTAACCCATGTATCCCAACTGATTCTCTAGTGGATCGATTTCCACTTGGAGGGCGGCGGAGAGGTTTTTCGCCGAGTTCTTCGGTTTCTTCTTCGAAAACACGTCTTAGTGTTTTCTGTGTTTGCATCCTTCTTCCCTACTTTTTGTTTATTTCATTTTTACTGCTGTGTTGCCTTAACTATGGATTAGAGTAGTTGTCTTGCATATACGCTTGTGTTTATACTATTCCGCACTTAGTATTAAGTTAGTGTAAAATCAACCAAGCCGTAATTTTAATTGGGGAGTCTAAATTGCTCTTGTGTTTTCTGGTACATTGCAAAATAATTTTTTTACCTTTTTGTGAAGTTAAACGGATGTTACAATATCGGGTGTCTATGAAAAGAAAAGTTTTTATTTTTTATTTAATAAAGGAAAGAAAAAAACCAAGCCAATATTGATATCAACAAGCCTACTATTTCAGTTAGGTTGCAAAATCCATATAAATTTCTCCACATAAAATTATCAATTTTATTTCTTTTGATATGTAAACATTTCACTACCTTAATATTTATTTGTTCCAATCATGCATCTTCCTATTTGTATGCAAATATGTATAATATAAGTAGAATCCATCCTCTTGTACCGTCCAAATGCAATGGTGCCTTCTACATTTGAATTCAAAACTACTATCTTCTATATACACATCAAAAGAAGCACAGAAGTTTTCATAAAAAAAATAGCAGTAGAAATCGGTGGTCTTAAAAAAAGCGGGTTTAAAAGAGAATTCCCACTCTCCATTGGGTTGAAGAGTTCTCAGGCCTAAATCATCATCCGCAGATTTACAATGATAGGTGAGGGGTTTTGAAAGCTCGAAAATTGTGTTGAAAACACAAGAGCAATTTAGACCCCTCCAATTAAAATTACGGCTTGGTTGATTTTACACTAACTTAATACTAAGTGCGGAATGGTGTAAACACAAGCGTATATGCAAGACAACTAATCTAATCTATAGTTAAGGCAACACATCAGTAAAAATGAAATAAACAAGAGTAGGGAAGAAGGATGCAAACACATAAAACACCGAGACGTGTTTTCGAAGAGGAAACCGAAGAACTCGACGAAAAACCTCTCCGCCGCCCTCCAAGCGAAAATCGATCCACTAGACAATCAGTTGGGATACATGGGTTAACAAGAGACCCTCCAAGCCTAATCTACCTGATGTACTTAAGCCCTCCAAGCTCCTACTCCAACAAGGCTTCTCGAAACCGTGTCTTGTCCTAGTTCTCCGGATCCCACAACAAGCTCCATGTTGCATCTGCCATCCTTGGTTTCTTCCAATGCTTCCAGCAACTCCAAAACACTCTCTACACTCTGAATAGGTGTGGGTTGTGTTTGGGTATAAATCTCCTCTCAAGTTATGATAATGGGAGAGAGATGGAGAAGAGACTACTATGATTTCTCACTAAGGAAGAGTAGCTCTCTCTAAAAAGATGGGTGTGTGTGTTTTAGAAAACCTCTCTAGGGTTTTTCTCTCTGAATAGCCTCACTCACATTTGTGGGTAATGAGGGTATATATAGTATGGGTGAAGGGTAAGAAAGTCACTCATTAAAATCCTTCAGGCAGAATGTTTCGCGACTATCTCGCGGGAAGGCCTTACTCGCGAGACACTCACGAAAACGACAGCCTGACATGACTCTTTAGCTTCCAGTCATGTGCTTCTCACATGACTCTTTTGCGGCTTAGCTTCCAGCGACACACCTGCGAGATCCACTGATCTTCAATAAAGCTTGAGTCTTCACCAACTTGATACTAAACCCAATACAATTAAGTCCCACAAAATAAAAGGAAATGAAATAAAGTAATTACAACACATTTTGTCGTGGAATAAAGCCAATATAAAATATAGTTGTAAATCACAACTTTACACTTTTAACAAAGCATTCCAATGATGATATTCATGCATCCTTATGTTTATACTGCTAACATGGATATTTTGACATGGCACTTGCAAATTTGTTTATTTTTTCCTCTATATTCTCATAATGAATATTTGAAATTGGTTACAGGAGAAGGTTGACACCGAATTGAAAGCAACGAAAGTGATGGAGGATGGAAAGAGAGGTCAATTACAATCTTTAAAAGAAGAGGCCCTAATTGACACAAGCAGAGAAGCCATCAACAATATGGATTTGGTTGAGAAAAATGTAACCTCCTCAACAGCTGATTCAAGCAATCTTCAAAATGTAACAGCGGGATCATCATCTAGATTCGCCTCAGAGTGGGAAGCCATGAAGTCTGGTTTTCAAAACTTGAAGTCTAACATTGTTGCCAAGAGATTCATTCCTTTACACCAGGGTCAAGAAACCAAAATAGACCATATTTCCTCATCTGAATCACTTGATGAAATATTTGAGAGATTGAAACAGCCAACCATGAACCGTAGAGGTTATTACAATGATGACAATTATGATGATCATGGCTTGGACATCAGGGAGATGTGATCATCCAGATAGTCTCTTACACATTAAGCAGAGCCATTATGAAAATAGGTATAATCATTTTGGGTTAAATACTCTAGAGATGTGTTTCTAGGATAGTTGAATTTTACTCTTCAACAAATTCTATTGTGACTGGATCACCTGTGGTGTAGAGAATTCTCAACATGCTAAAAGCGCACACATTTTTTACTAGTTGATTGGGGGTAAATGTAAAAAGAAAATATGGCCCATGATTTGAAGAGGAGTGATTTATGGGGAACTCAGCCGGTAAGTACTGTAATTGTAAGAATGTGGTAGATTACTGCATGCATCTTGCGTACAGTCATTTATACATGTGACGTTTTTCTCCTACCTAATTTAAATCTTTTTTTTTTTTCCAGAAAGGAAGCCATAGCAGATTTTCTTCATGCACTTGGCTTCCATCAAAGAATGATTCTGAAATGTTGCTTAATGCTTATTCATATTGTACAAGTCCAAGCCCTCACGATTATTTATTTATACCCTCACGATTAATTAATTAATTAATTATTTATTTATTTATTTATTTATTTATTTATAAATAAAAGGGCCAAGCCCTCTTTGGAGAGTTGGAAAGTGCTAAAATTATCTTCATTAAGCGAAAAGGTTCAAGACTGGTAAAGAGAGAAACTTCTATGAAGGATTTTTTTTTTTTGGATAGTGAATTTCCTACTATCATCCACATGAAGGACTTTTTTATTAGTTTTTGTTTCAATTTTTGCACATGATCCTGGTTACTTTGATTTAACAGGTTCATTTGAACCCCTTGAGCTGGCAATTTTATTTTTTTTATTTGACCCTCTTAAAATAAAAATTTGAACATCTTGATCCTAAATTTTTTTTAACCCACTTGAAATAAGCTTAAATATGATCATGTTAACAATATTTAGATATTTTTAAACAAAAAAAGGCTGACAACAAACCAATTTCATCTAAACTTTTTTTGGGGGGAGGGGGGGGGGATAATAAGCCTAACAACAAAGTAAATTTCTTTTCATCTTAAATCTTAAAAAAGAAAAAAGAAAAAAAAAAAAAAAAGAGGCCCATTTAGATTTTAAAAAAGATTTGAAATAAACTAATAGAAAATTTATAGTTTACATTTTTCTACCAATGTAAGATCTACATTGTTTCTAAATAAATGTGTATGGTACAATTAATATACATATTTTTTGCAAATGTGTACAATATAATTATCTACAATGTAAATCTTACACTAATTCTAAACAAATGTATATGGTATAATTGTTTACAATGTAAATCTTACATTGATAGTACAATGTAAACATGTAATTGTCCTAAACTAAGAGCAGTTGTGGCATAATTTATGCCATTTTGCCACACTAAAGGCCTACTTTATTATTTTACCACATCATTTTATAACATCCCATTTATCAGATGTTTTATCATTCAATTCTATACATTAAAATAATATTTACTACATATTAAAATAATATTTACACCTTATCAAACACAATCAACAACCACCACACTGCTGCCAACAATCAACAGCTACCACCACACAACCACCATCTTCATCCACAACCTAAAATCACAAACACCAAATCGGAAGCCATAGCCCACCAACACCAAATTGAAAGCCCCACCACCACCACCACCTCAACCACAAAGCTCAACAAACCCACCGCCTCCACACCCTTACCCACACCCACTTCCAAACCCAAAACCTTCATAATCTCCATCAACCCAAACTCCAAACCCACCATCTTCATTGTCGTCATCGTTATCTCCGTCAGCCCAGACTTCGACCTCATCATCGACACCAACATTACTCCCAACCACAAAAGTTTCAACGACCAACACAATAGACCTATACCCACCCATCGCCGACCCATCCATTTGAACCCATAGCCTAGCCCATCCAAACCCACCCACCTCCGTCAAAACCGAACCCAGGCAACACAATTTGAACCCACACATCACCATCTAAACCCACCCATCAAACCACAACCAAAAAAAAAAAAAGAAAAGAAAAGAAAAACCATTGCTAGAGAGAGATCGACATGGAAGTGATTGTCAGAGTCGGCGTTGGCATGGAAGAGCAGTGAGGGTTGGGGTTTGAGAAGAGAGGATTGGGGTGAGAGAGAGGAGAGGATTGGGGTTTGAGGGTGAGACTGACGAAGAGATGAGAGAGAAAGAGGAATAAAAAAATAATAAAAGCATATGCCACATATGTCAGTATCGTGGCAAATTTGTGAGGACACTATAGCATGTTGCAAATTTTATAAGATTTGGCACATCTGATAAAAGGGGATTTTTGGTGTTTGGTGTGCCAAATGTGCTAAATATTCGGCATTTGGCACATTTGAGAGAGTTGCTACAGATGCTCTAATAGATAAATGTATTTTAAGCCGTAATAATTAAAATTCATTTAACAATAATTAATATGTTCATTGTATTAAGAAAAAATATGTCGAATGAACCTATAGTTTATTTTTCATTTTATTGCTAGTACGTACCATGGACAAATTTGAATAAGAAAACCATGACCCCCTAAAAAATATCCTGGAGCCACCATTAATTTAACCACAGTATCATCCACATGGTCTTCTATGATATCATGAAAATGTAATAATAGATGGTGGAGCGCACAGGCGGCCTCTATATAAATATAAAATACCTCCATTAGCATATGAAAAAGGGTTTTCTATGAATCCGGAGGATGCATTCTAATTTGGTTGTAGTCAATGAAATGGTATAAAAAGAGAACCTCTCATGTGACAACATTGCATGTACAATTGAGTAGGTTTGGGCCGCTTGGCAACTAGAAATCATCTTGTTAGGCATGTTCAGGTCTTATAAGTCCATGCATCACCTGATTTGCCCATGTACAAGCATAATGTTGGTATGTTGGGTGATGGTAAAATTAGATGAACCCTACCCTAATGCTCTTCTCTATTTCTATTAAATTTGGAGATCCACTTGTGAGTAGAAATTCCAACTTGGTTGCTTCATCAACATAACAACATGGTGCCTGATTCAACTTTGAGCTTATGTGTGACTGAAGTGGTGTCCATACCAAGTATCTCATCATAGGTTCATGTAAAGATACCCTAGAACAAGGAGGCCTTGTGCCCATTTTTACTTAGAAACGCTAGTCTTGGCGCTCGAGGGCTTTCGAGGCTAGCTTCAAATCCACAACATGGACAACTTCACATGAATGGATGATAAATGGATCAAATGATGCTTCTTTACTAATGTTGTTCTCAGTAATATATGAAGTTTTATTAGTGCCAATTTATGTGAAAGATAGGGAAACTCTAATGGGATCTACTTTTGGATCAATGGTTACTATCCCATGTCCATTGAAATTGATCAATAGTATTGGTTGGTCCATGATCCTCCCTTTCAAAGAGAATTAACTAGTAACTATCTTCTAACTACCTACTCATAACACGTGTTTTATCTAATTATGACATATGCTGTTGAATGTTTTTGTACGTAATAACATTTGAGAAGCTAGCTAGTATATAATTTATTTTGTAAACAATAACTATATGAATGATTATAACATACTTCAGACTTCGCATCTAATGTACTGATGGTCTTATTATAACATTTGTAATTGCTTGTAATGATGTGTTTGCATTGGATTGTGTATCTAATTGAGTTACAAAATGATAATCAAAATTGCTGTAAACTCTTACTGGTACCATAAATGTGATTATATGCATATATTTAGAAGTCTTATAATTTTTAAGTTGGTTTTGACCTCTTTTTTTTTTTAAGAGATTCCCCTATGATATCTGTTTCTAATGATTGTGTTCTTTTTTTATCATCAGACTAAGATACTAATCGGTTTTTAGACCTAATGTGGTGGACCTAGATGTTTTAATTTGGCAAACAACTAGCAAAATAAGGCATGTACTCCTCTATATATATATATATAAAGAGTATGTACTTTTGTGCATGGTTGTATCTAGTAGAGTAATAAAGCATGCGTATATTTAAAAGAACAATTAAGTACGTAGGTGTATAAAATACTTGCTTGGAGCTTAGTGGTGACGTGGTACTCATCCATGTTGATAAGCTAAATGTAGCTGAAAAAAAACTCAGTTGAAACACTTTCGCAACATGCTCCACAGATGGTATACCAAAATAATTTTTGTACAAACATCCATGCATTTGTTGCGATTTTGTTCCTCAACAAAACTTTGAAAAGTCATTTTTTATTTGATTCTCTCTCCACCATTCAGCTATCCTCCACTTCACTCTCTCTCACTCTCACTCTCATGGCAAGTCAAGAGTATTGAGTTGGGGAGACGATCTTGAGCTAAGAGATTTATAGGTAGACGAGATAGAGAGAGTTACACTTGATTGATCATGAATTCAAGTTTGAA
>NW_027071805.1:1572726-1577326 GCF_002906115.3 Quercus suber | reverse complement strand
GTGGTACTCATCCATGTTGATAAGCTAAATGTAGCTGAAAAAAAACTCAGTTGAAACACTTTCGCAACATGCTCCACAGATGGTATACCAAAATAATTTTTGTACAAACATCCATGCATTTGTTGCGATTTTTGTTCCTCAACAAAACTTTGAAAAGTCATTTTTTATTTGATTCTCTCTCCACCATTCAGCTATCCTCCACTTCACTCTCTCTCACTCTCACTCTCATGGCAAGTCAAGAGTATTGAGTTGGGGAGACGATCTTGAGCTAAGAGATTTATAGGTAGACGAGATAGAGAGAGTTACACTTGATTGATCATGAATTCAAGTTTGAAATTTAGTCGGTCAGAAATTTAGTTGTTTTTTTTTTTTTTTTTTTTTTTTTAAGTCTATGGATGAAAAATGAAATTCATATAAACTCTAAGTATGAAAATAATATTTAATAAAAAAAATTCATAAAAATAAAATAAAATAAAATATTAAGACTACACTATTAAATCCATTTATCAATTGACTAATTTAATGTAGCAAAAGGCAAAAGCCAAATTCTCAAAAAAGAAAAATAAAGTTTCATATATAGAACAAAAAATCAATTAGTATCTTTGTTTTAACAATAAAAATTGTGGGGCAAGAAAATCAGGCAGCCTCGGCCCACCTCAAACCAGGCCCAGAGGCCTATGCCGAGGATGCATGTGGGGTCCGAGGATAAAAGTATGACGTTCAGGCCCCAAGGAACAGATCCGAGGACAACCCCGTCCTCGGACATCCGAGACCTTAGAAGTACACGAGCACCACTCCACCAAAGAGGGGTCTTCTTGAATATCCAAGGTGGAAAGGGTAAGTGCCATGCGTCAACAACGGGAGTACGGTGGAGGAGCAAGTCCAAGGCGAGCTGTCACCTCCACATTAAATGCCCACAACTAACGTTCTGGCCGCATTAATGAGGAGGAGATTACAGAACAGTGTTGCCTTGGTTGCCGCAACCCACAGGAAAAATAGGAAGGCGGTTGATGGGACAGGTACTCAAGTGGTGGCCTGGTTGCTCAACAAATGTAGGGCTGTGATCAATGGGGAAAGCGGTATATAATGTAAGGGACCCCTCTTAAGGAGGGGGAGGTCAGAAGAACAGGAAGCTCGCCGGAGAAAGGTCGATGAGCATCATTGTTCACATTCACCTGAGAACTACCACGCGTGGTCGTTGCACTCCTTACTAGGGCCTAGTTCTTGACCCCGCTCTTTACAAATTAATTGCAGGGCTAGCTAGGCTTGGGTCTATTCCCGTAATACTCAGGGAGGCCTGAACTCGGTCCCTACAAAAATAATTATCAATTTCTTGTAAAATTAAACTTATAAGTTGAAATTTTATCAAGAAATGTTATGTTCACAATAAATCTTGTGTGATAGGTTGTTACTTATTATTATTAGTGGTAAGAAAGTAATTTTAGTAATAAATTTAAATTAAAACTTGTAATAAACTACTAACTAAAATTTGTTGTGAAAATGTTAATCCTTTCGTTTAAAAAAAAATTCATCTTGACCCATAAAGTATAGTGTCCTGTCTATGTTGGTGACCAATTTATCTTCCCGCCCAAACCCGTCTCCTACCTTTCCTCTTTTGTGTGCACAGGACAGCAAATGGCGATGTCCTCCTTTCACGAAATGGACGATCCTGCCTCTCCCTCTCAACTGAAAGCCGAAGCTGCCTTTCTCATTCGTCACCACTCCGACCAGCTTCGCTCCATCGCTCTCTCTCCTGACCCCAACCTTCATTACCCTCTCCACATCGAGTAATGTCAATCATCTCTATTCTTCTCATTTTCCTCTCTCTCTCTCTCTCTCTCTAAAACTCACTCTCTCTCTCCATGTTTCTCAGTTTTGCAGAGCTAATGGACGACGACCCGCCGCTTGCGCAATCGCTATTCTCCCAACCCACCGACCACCTGCGCCTCTTCGACGATGCTGCTCTTTGGGCTCATGTATGCACATTTTGTTTTTTTTCGAGTAAAGTACACTTTTGGCCATTAAAATTCCTAAATTTTCCAAAAAAAATATCTAAATTTTCATTTTGAATGTTTGATTCCGTTTTCGTATTGATCTATTTCGTTAATAGTCTGATGACACTTGGCATTATATGAGTGGCATCTTTTAATAGACGACCCTTATCTAGCACTTGGCGGTCATATTATCAACAGAGATAAACTTATTTGGCCGAAATACGAAGAAAAGGTGTCCCTTCTCTCGCATGAGTGTGGCTTACTTCTAGTATTTTTTTTTAATTGGAGGTCTCCTTTCATTTTAAATACACAATGACAAATGGTAGTGAATTTTAACCTCTACTTTTTATTTAGTTAGTGAGTGATGTAGCAGTTTCTCATTAAAATAAAATGAGATTCTAGTTAAAAAAGTACTGGTAAGCCAAACCCCTCTCACATTCATGGTGGACCTTATTATGAATTTAATGAGTAGATTCCATCATGAATGTGGGAGGAGGGAGCACCATTTTCCATGCTCTGAGAGTAGACACATCATATGGGTGATGTGTCTTAATTGACGATACTTATTGGGCACTTAACAGTCATATTACTAAAAGAAATAGACTTATATGGGTGACATGTCTTAATTTTAAGGGCTAAAAGTGTACTTTAATATTTTGTTTTCATATCTTTTTTTAAAAATTATTGTGTCTACTTTAGTTAGTTCGTTAAAGAAAGCTCCATTTCTTTGATTTGGCTGTGTTTTGCTTTGTGTATGTAGAAAATTGTATTGGGGGATTTGAAATTGAAAGGTCACAAAAGTGTGGTTGAGAAGAAATTCATTCATGTTCGTGTAAACATCAGCGGTTCCCCACTCGAGTGCCCTGGTTTTTTTTCCAATTCTTCTCCCTGTGATATTGGTTTTGTTTCAACTCTTTGCTTGGAAAATTGTTTGTTTGATTTGTGTGTGAATGTGTTTGGATTTGGTTAGAGACTTTTCCACGCATTGGAAGTGTTCGAGTGAAGCATCGTGGGATTCTTCTCACCCTCAAAGGGACGGTGATTCGTTCTGGAGCGATCAAGATGTATGAAGGGGAGAGATGGTATATGTGCCAGAAATGCAAGCACAAGTAGGGTTTTTAATTTGGTCACTTTTGAAGCACCAATGTACATTTGTATTGCGCTATTACATTTTTAGTAGCTTAATTTTCTTGGTGTATAGTGGTGGTTATGAATAGGAATGCAGAAAAAATAGTGCAATCTATCTTGTCAACTTAGTTTCTTCTTAAACCTTGTGAAGGAAGGAGGGTTGCCTTTAAGCTATAGAGCATGTCTGAATGACATAATACTGATCCACCAAGAGGGTAGATTTAAGGAAACTATCGTATGACATTTCTGGGATATGCTAATAAACATATCTTCATACATTGCCAAATATATTTTCATTTTGTATTTCAAAATTTTCAATCAAGTAGCTTAGAATTTCAAAAAGATATATGAAAGAGGGAACAAATATTCAGACATAACAAGTTAGCATCATCTGTTGGTTTTTTCCAAACAAAATAAAAAGGTTTTAGTATTCACATCTTTGCATGCTTGTACTATGTCTTCCATTTGTGTTCAATCCATAATCAAGATGCCAAATTTTTTTTTTTTTTTTTTTTTTTTTGTTTAAGTTGTTGAGTATTTAGCTGTTCCCGATCTGGAACCTCTGTGTTTTCCAGCCATATCCCCTGCATAGCCCACCATATCCTGTGCATGACCAGGCATTTCCCTTAATGAAAAAATTATTCGTGGCAATGACACATATGATGCATGTTGGTTGGATTTCACGTAAGTGCCAGTGTCCCCCAAGTTTCTGACACTGCCATGCCACCTCTAGGGCCTTACAGCAATCTGAACAACTTCAAACTCCAGCAGATATGGACTGCATAATTTTGAAATCCATAATTACGCAGTCAGTCACTTTTCCTCAAAATTTTCTGAATGACATATTATAGTCACCGACATTCTTTACCTAGAGTGTATTGGTCTGTATCTTTGAGACTAACATTCCTGTCATAATCTACCCGGAGATACCTGTTTTATGCCAATTTTAGTTTGCACTAAATTTTTACCTTCTTATGGTTGACGATGTTTGCAGATTCCTAGTTTATCCTGAGCTGGAAGCTAGAAACTCAATATCACTACCTTCATATTGCCCTTCTCTGGTATATATTTTACTCAATTTCTGTTTATATCTCACATTATTTTAACTGTGTCATATGAAAAGTTTGAAGACAACATAAGTGGTGGTAGCAACAATCGGATGGTCTCATACATTTTTATGTAATATGATAAAAGTATCACTTATAATTTGCGCTTAAGCTATTTGCAAAATTTTACAAGTGCAGTTGCATTTTAGGATCCATTCTTGATCTTAATGTGCATTAAGATGAGAATTTTATGAATTGAGGCATGAGATCTGTTTATTTTTTTCTACTTTATTATCATTTTGATGGATTTAATATATTTTTTGTATTGTATATTTTACCTTCATATGTTTTGCAACAAGACATTATTTGGCTCTTTGCTATATGTCTAGTTTGTCTTATCTAGTTGTTCTTTGGAGTTGATAGTTGATTGGT